>NW_018408493.1:1662569-1729809 GCF_002113885.1 Mizuhopecten yessoensis
CCCCCCCCCCCCCCCGACTTCTGTACGAGAAAACAACCATTACTAATCGGATAAGTGCCACATTACCACGACAAGACAATGCCATTATTTTTTCTTTATACTCCGAGAGGTTATTTTATTTCCATTATTGGGAACAAAAGTCCCTTATTGTATGTGTCAATAACGTTTTGGGAATGAGGAGGTTTATATGCTAACTCGGTAGTGGCGGAATTAATAATTTATTTGGATGGGAGTAACTTGGCATTATTCCCATAGCAAACAAGATGTAACAGTTGCCTATTGGGGATACTTCTACAGAAGCATTAGGTGTCTCTATGTGATATCAGGTGATTTGTAAGAGAACCTATCAGCTAAGTTTTCAATTATGTTATTCCTCTGTGTAATTAAACGGTCGTTCCCTGGCGAGTTATGATATTTAATGATCATCCAAGTCTGTAGTACAAGTAGTTGAGTATAATGCCAATGACCTTATTTCTTTATAAAACTTCCTCTCTGAAACTGTTCAGCATCCCCGTACCAGTGTCAAAAACTGTAACTTTATAATATTATGGGAAACTGTTTTTCTGCCATCGTGGCTATAATTTTGATTAATTGTTTTACAAAAAGATCCTTTGGAAAAATTCTAAAAACGAAATAAACAAAAGATAATCAACAAGACTGTTCTGATTGTAAAGAAGAATCGGGGTTAGACCGGGACTCGAACCCTCGGCTTTATACTATCGCTCTAACCGACTGAGGTACAGGCACCTGGTCAATAGAAGTGTCTTGGCCCAACTAAGCTACAGATTTATCCAAAACAAAATTAAGGGGAGCTTACTGTATATACGAAATAACGTTATCAATATTTACGGAACTATTCTATATATAGCAATTCTTGTCAGTTACCAGCAGGAAACAGCGTAACTTTGTCGAGGTGTCCATTCCATATATGGTTCGTTGTCAAGTGAAACGTCATTAAAATAATGCATACACATGTGTATTACCTTACTGAATCACGCACTTTTTGACGCAATACTATTTTTTTCGTTGCACTCTGTCTATTCTTCCATTGCTTAATAAATTAACAGTTTTGCCCTCAAAAACGATATATTTCCTTCGTATTTTCACCCGTGCTTCACACTCGTTAAATATATCGATATTGTGCCATGCTTGTGAAATATACATTTCATCAATGGGAAGCAATTACATATCCCCTTTGAATTTTGCACTAAACTGGCATTTTATTTGAAAGTAAGGGTGATTAAAAAACATTTCAGTGTATAAATTTCATGTGTATTTGTAAACTGGTACCATGAGTTGTTCTCCCGTACACGAACAAATCAGCAAAACCGCATTTTGCATGCCACTGATATATTTTTTGTTACGTCTACCGTATATGTACTATGTAGTCCTTATTTATCTACGCGGTGGGTAAACATTGGCTTTATTTAAATGTGATGTTATTGATTTGACGGCGATGTAACATAAAAAAAATCCCCCCTGACACCTCCATCTTCGCGTTCATCTGTAATCGTCATTTGATCATGGAGCTAACATCTCAAGAACGTGTCGGTACCAGAGGTTGTCCACGTGGCATCGTGAATTTGTTCGCTGGATCGTTAATACTTGACAGCTGTGACACTACTTATCATGTCACTATCCCTAAAGTGTCTGACTACTTTACATATCAACCAGAACCCGTCTAGGCTAGATTCAATATTTACAATTGATGATTTGAAGATATACAACATTTGATATAGCACCCTATCTAGCTAGAATATACCCCTCTAAAGCGCTTTACAGTACATAGATATACTATTCATACGATTAATACAATTAGCATATACATTAATCAATACAATTATGAGGAATTCGCAGGAGCTGCCTTACTAGTCCTATGCCACCTGGCTAATATATCCCTATGTGTGTATGTCTGCGTGTATGCTGGAGATGTATTGCGTACAATGTACAAATCAGAACACGGTCAATAAATATAACCTGAGGGTCTCAGAAAAAAATTGGACTAATCATGTTGTGCTTACCTTTGAATAAATCGGTTACTGCGACAGCATACTACCCCTCCATCATTTTTTTCTGACAGTTAAAACGTCTTGAAAACAAATACATCAAGAATAAATGCCAAGTGTTTTGTTGATGTTTAATTAGTTGAAATCTGAGTGACAATCGCATTACAGATGTCAAGCGTCCCGTCTTGGGATGCAGATTGCCAATTTCTTCCGTTGTCTTTAATGCAATCTTGCTTATGCAAGGTGGAACTTGGCATCTGTCTTCATTTTTAGACCATGCAATGTTATTATTCTGACGCGTTCATCCTGGGTTTCTGAGGTAAGATTGAAGTATAATGAAAATGAGTTCTTATTTGAAGGATTTTTAACAAACATACCCACATGTAAAATATAGAATGTTAAGAATATTTTTGTATTTTGTTTTTGTCAGAGTCTACCTCGCTGCTCTTCAGCCAGAATATAAGTGGTTTATTGACTGCGATCGTGGTCAAACCGACTTCTTGTTTATGCGTTTTCTTTATGTGTATACAGATTGATGCATTTTAAAAAAAACCCAACCCAATAGTGTGCCTAGTGGTTTTGTTGTCACTACTTGGTTTCTTCGATGAAATAGAAGACGCTTACCCTTCTGGAACATCTGGTCTTATTGTCCTTGTACTTTTCCAAGGATCACTATGTAAGTCTTTCGTTTGTTCATATATTGATCGATTTTGAGTTCGAATTCTGATTATGTTTTGCTGCACTTCGTTTTTTTTGTTTTGTTTGATTTTTTTTCTATGTACGACTATATCGGATGGTGTCTGATTATGTTGGTAGCAGTAAATATCCAACAGGTGTCGCTGCTATTTCCGTTCAAGCGGTTTGTTTTTAAATATGTGGGATAACAACAGAAAATGAACACGTATCTTCAGTCAAACATCGCCCTGCATTGGAATTTTAACTACATGTATATGAACAAACACGCCTACCTAAAAGTTAGAAACCATTTGATAGGCCAATGACTTGACATTTGAGAATGTCAATATTATGGTGATATGTCGTAACACGAATATATTTTCAGATTTTTAGATATATAAGGTGGCTATAAAATCGCAAATTGTTTGTGATGTATATCAAATGTCATTACATTGGATCGTTTTTATAATCAGTGGTTATAGCATTATCGTGACTTAAAAACAACTTTGATAAAAAGCTCGACTCTATTCTCCCTGGGCGATTTATACAAATTATGACAGTTGTAGCGTAGGAATCGTGATATATACAGACTTACCCGGGTTTTTTACCCGATTGACCAATGGAGTTAGTTGTAATATATAACAAATTAAGTAGTATATCATGAAACTTTATTTATTTTACAACAATTATGAAACAAGTTATTTCAACCTATATTAATCATGCACTCTTGTTTGACAGGATGCTAACGCGCGGGGGCTCTTAATCTGGGAGGAAACCGCAGTACCAGGAGAAAACCCACGTGGTCGGACAGGTGAACCCATACCTATTTACGTCCGATCGGAGACTCGGACCCCGGTGGCCTTAGTGAAAGACAAGTGTGCTATCAATTGCGCCGCCCGACCACCTAGTTACAAGCATGTTTGTAACAGTGTCCTTCCAGTTTTCCGCTTTTCATATGGTTTTTATTTACTCATTGCTGATGAATCATTGAATGTATGAATCATTGAATGTATGAATCATTCACAGAAAAAAAACATCACTGTAAAGTAAGGAAATAGTTTTCGATTTTTGTCAGGTTATGAGTTAATAACTCAAGATGAGCGCGAGTAAATTAATCATTGCCATCTTTTCAATTTACATGGAGTTATCACCTCATAACCTGTCCAGAAAGGAGAACTATTCCATAAGTAATACAGAAAGATTAACCACGCGCATGACATAATGTTATTTTATTATGATGATTATGGCTAAAAACAAAACAGCAACAACAACGACGACGTCGACAGCAACAAAAACAACAACAACAACAACCACAAATAACGAAATTTGTCTCTTGTTTGTTTGGGATTTCGTTATGGGAGGACGACGTCCATATATAGGAGATCGAAAACTCAAAGATTGTCTTAGAGTGTCATCTCGTTGAAATAGTAAACAATCTAGCCTGGACACGGCAGCAAGATGGATCCCAAGTCATATTACCATGACAACGTGCTGACCAAAAGTTCCTAGCGAAAGACCGCCGAATAGTATGAAATCACCCATTTCGAGACATTTCTTCATTTCTGACGTGCTTTAAGAATATACATAATTCAAATGGAGTAAGCTTATACGACATGGGTTCCTGGTGCTGGCGTGATATATTTGTGTGATATTGTCAAGCTGAGCCCATTGGTAATTAGGCAAAATGTGTCAAAAGGGAATGATGAAGTGTTGAAAATGTTCTGTTTTAAAGAGGCGTAATAACCATTCAAGGTCGAACGTTCGTGTAAATACTGCAAAGGTCAAGGACATTTTAGTATCGGAAATAGAACTGTCATAAAGCATGTCGTTAAGCTGGGGTGGCTAGCGTGTAAACAAGGGTATTCACTTCATAATTTGACAGAGCAATGGGTTGTTAAAGGACAGATAAAAAGCAAAGCAAAATTAATCGCCTCGTTTGGGGATAATTGGCTGGGTCGTACTGGTGATAAGGAAAAAAAAACAATTAAATAACGACGGGCAACATTGACGACCTTATACAGTAAAACCTCGTTATACCGCCACCATTTGTCGAGAAAAAGTGGCTGAGCGATAAATTGAGGGAAATCTGTAATTTGTACGTGCATCATCAGATTCAGATTCAGATTGTTTTATTCCTTGTGTAAGATACATCGGAGAGTAGACATACAATGACAAACACATAGAACAGTATATTACAAATTGATGCATATTGTACAATGGCATACGTGATAACAATACAGTATATTACAATGAAATACTCATTAATCGTGCAATGCGACATGATGACATACATCATAAGGGACAGCATATTACACTGGAATGACCTACATCATAAGGGAAGGAATATTACACTGGAATGACATATATCATAAGGGACAGCATATTACACAGGAATGACATACATCATAAGGGACACCATATTACACTGGAATGACATACATCAAAAGGGACAGCATATGACACTGGAATGACATACATCATACGAGACAGCATATTACACTGGAATGATATACATCATAAGGGACAGCATATGACACTGGAATGACATACATAATAAGGGACAGCATATTCCACTGGAATGACATACAGCATATTACACTGGAATGATATACATCATAAGGGACAGCATATGACACTGGAATGACATACATCATAAGAGACAGCATATTCCACTGGAATGACATACATAATAAGGGACAGCATATTCCACTGAAATGACATACATCATAAGGGACAGAATATTCCACTGGAATGACATACATAATAAGGGACAGCATATTCCACTGGAATGACATACACCATAAGGGACAGCATATTCCACTAGAATGACATACAGCATATTACACTGAAATGACATACATCATAAGGGACACCATATTACACTGGAATGACATACATCATAAGGGACAGCATATTCCACTGGAATGACATACAGCATATTACACTGGAATGACATACATCATGAGGGACAGCATATTACACTGGAATGACATACATCATAAGGGACAGCATCTGACACTGGAATGACATACATCATAAGGGACAGCATATGACACTGGAATGACATACATCATAAGGGACAGAATATTCCACTGGAATGACATACAGCATATTACACTGGAATGACATACATCAAAAGGGACAGCATATGACACTGGAATGACATACATCATAAGGGACAGAATATTCCACTGGAATGACATACAGCATATTACACTGGAATGACATACATCATTAGAGACAGCATATTACCCTGGAACGACAAACATCATACGAGACAGCATATTACACTGGAATGACATACATCATGAGGGACAGCATATTACACTGGAATGACATACATCATAAGGGACAGCATATTACACTGGAATGATATACATAATAAGGGACAGCATATTACACTGGAATGACATACATCATTAGAGACAGCATATTACACTGGAACGACAAACATCATACGAGACAGCATATTACACTGGAATGACATACATCATATGAGATAGCATATTACACTGGACTGACATACATCATACGAGACAGCATATTACTCTGAAATGACATACATCATACGAGACAGCATATTACACTGAAATGACATACATCATACGAGACAGCATATTACTCTGAAATGACATACATCATACGAGACAGCATATTACACTGGAATGACATCCATCATAAGAGACAGCATATTACACTGGAACGACAAACATCATACGAGACAGCATATTTCACTGGAATGACATACATCATAAGGGACAGCATATTCCACTGGAATGACATACATCATAAGGGACAGCCTATCACACTGGAATGACATACATCATAAGAGACAGCATATTACACTGGAATGACATACATCATAAGGGACAGCATATTACTGGAATACACCAAAACCGTAAGGTATGATTCAGCGACATCATAACAACATAGTATATTACAATGATATTAATATTATGATATCTTTTAATGACGAACGTAACAGGTACTGATAACAGGATTTAATACAGTTACATACATTTTATCATATGTTTACTAATAATAGCACCCTTTTTATATGTGTAATAAGTCTAAAATTTCCACAAGTTGATATCAGCCCGGGTGATATCACCCCCCCCCCTCTTAGAGTGATATCACACTCCCTTGAAAGTGATATCACCCCCCTAGAAAAGCGAAAACATCCCCTACCAAAGTACCTGTTACAAGAACAAAAGAATTTTGCCCACAAAGCAATTTAACCATAACTGTGTTATATTTGTAGCTCCCTAAGACACGACACATGAGATATGTTTCTTTTATTATAAAGGTTCCCGGGGCCTGTGCTATGACCTATTTAGTGCCGCCCTCCAAAGGTGTACGACAGGGTTCACTTTTTTTGTCTAAATAACTATCAAAACAATGTTTTACGCTATCAAATATTTTATATTGTTTAATGTAGGATCTGCTGCAAATTATGAACTCAAATATTTAACAAATATTGCACAATAAAAAAGTTCTACAATCTTAAACTCTAAAAATGTTGGTATTTTCATACTCTTTTTTGCTATGTCAATATTTTACGGAAGTGACACACCAATTTCTGGTTCTTGTACACCAACAATCTTATTTGGTGCATTATGTTAAGATACGATGGTGAAAATTTCAGAAAATTTGAGAACCGGTAAATTTGTCATATAAATGTCAAATTGTAGCAACGTCTATTTCCAAATAAAATCCAATAACCTTATGACTATAGTCATGTTTGATCATTTAACACTACGTCGCACCAATTTATTATCACAACTGATACAATTGTCATCAATAAGGTCTGCTGCTCATGATGAGCTCGACTATAAAGCTGGATGTTGGAAAATAAAAACATTTCGCAGTCTCACACACATTAAAGTTTAGTATATTATGTAAAATTTTAGTTGTGTCGAATCTTTACGGACGTGAAAGACACATTTCCGGTTTTTGTACACCAACATACTTTGGATATTATTTGGCACATTATGTTGACTGACGATAGGAGAAATTTCGAAAAGCAACTGTTGAACTAAACTATGTAGTTAAAGGGGGCATACATCAACAGCTAGGCAATTTGTCAGAACATTTGGTGTACCAGTATAATATATTGAAGCTTTGTTATATTCAAAACTTCATTAATTCCTTTCCGGATTTTGCCGCTTCCGCTTAATGCTGTCTACTTTTAATGTAAACAAACGAATTGTTGGCATGGAATAACTGCGGTTTCATAGAAAATAATTTAAAGATTGATTTACAAAGCCCCAGCAAAATTTCAATAACCGTATCATATACAATCTAGCAGAACAGCAAAGAACAGTAAAATATACTGCCATAGTGTAGACAATACGATGATACATCTGATGTTAATGACAGTGATATTAACCTCCAGATTACAATATAGAAAATACGTTGTGTTAATTATGATTATTTTACCATATATTTGATATCACCTAGGAAAGTTAATGAACGGGCACAATACGTTTCGTTTTACACAATACACATAATACAAACATCTTATTTAATATGGTATACTGAAATGTACATTTACAGGAAACATTGGATAAAGATTATGCAGTGCTATTACGACGTTTTAAACTTAAAAACAGGATTTTTCCTAATTTATTCAATTTCTTAATGTTTTGAGTAGTAAATAGCTGAATCAATTTGAAAACGCTTGATCGTTTGTAATAATAAGGCTTAATAAACTCGCGCTTTAAGTCGTTATAAAAGTTACACTAATATAAAATGAAATTCATCTTCAATGTCATTTGAGATACACACGTTACAAAATCTTTCTATGAAGGTTTCTTTATCTTCCCTGTTCAATATTTATCGACATGGTACGAACAACAGAAGTAAGTGAAACGAACATCCAGATATAAATATTGACAATTGTATATACATCATTGATTTTTTCGTTCTGATTGAAATACCGCGCATATCACTGCTATTCCTGTGAAAGCGAGAAATCAGATAAATGAGCGATTGGAAAACATTGTAAAACGAAAAGCGAAAATATACAATACGAACCTTATTGGCATGTTGCCATCTTTGGATGAACGTATAATGACATCGGATTTACTCTAGTGAACGAGGAAAAAGATTAGTTATGGCCGATTGATTTTGCTGGGAGAGCTCTACTACAGAGCTTCTATAAATCAGTGAACAGCAAAACGCTTTCTGCAAAAGTTCCGAAACGAAAAATTATATTCAACTTGAAAGTATCTGCAGCTTCACTAATGAGTTGCGAAACGCCCCAAATGACGTTAATATAATCTGGTTCCCTGCTGCAATTGCTCCGGTCATGTTTATCGTATGCGCCTTTTTGACCCCGTCACTGGTGTGCTCGTGACTTTTGCCGGATTTTCTCCGGTTTCACAGTAGGTAATTAACAGCTAAGGGGTTTAAACAGCCATGCTGGCTTCCCATTAACAGCGTCAGTCTCGATAAATACCTTTTAGGTAATAAGTAGTCGAAGCGTTGTGTAGAGTATACATATACTACTGTCATTACATTGTCATTGATTACAAAAAAAATCATTTTAACAAAATCCATGTACACATGTACTGATTAATTGGTTGTTTTTGCAGGGATTTAATATTCGCGGTCACCAATAATAGCGCGTAATTAAATATCATGCGAATATTAATTACATGAATTTAGAGATATCAGAAAAGATCTGTTAACACTTTTACCATCCTCGATATACAGAGAATATGCGCACTTACGCTCTCTACACTCCTGGAATATGTCATAGCAAAATTGAAGGCTCGCGGCGAGATTGGTGTCAGGTAAAAAAATCCGGACCAATAAGTAGGCTGATACGTGTCCTTTGAAGATTACAGAGGAGCGACACCCGACTTCAAAGCCAGAAAGTTTTACCGTTACCCGACCGCGGGGTTCTTTTGATGTACATCAAAGAATCAAACTAGTCATCTCGTCTCGTTCACAAGGTTGTGCACACGAAGCCTTCGATTTTGCTATGACAAATTCCAGGGGTACAGAGAGCGAAAGTTAGCGTAACCCCTGGAGGATGCACTTTTACTGGCGAATAATGGAAATATAACTCCAATTCGAACACCTATTTTACGTCATATTGATGAAACACTTGCGAAATAAATACCTCTACCTAAATACAGAAGTACCATCACGAGGGCAATATTTTTAAACCGGATATTCCCAATGTTCCTCCCTCCCCAATCGGGATTGGTTTATTCTAAAATCGTTCTGCTTTAGGTACATTGAAGAAACCCATGAATATACTTGTTGTATTCCAATGAATGTGTATGGTGAAAGCGACTAATGTGCCCCCCCCCCCCCCATCGGGCTTTCCTCTGTGTCCTTTTCGAAGGAGAAATGGAAGAGACAAAATTGAATTGATCCGCTACCGCAATTACAACGTTTAGGATCTTTATCGTTTCTTATCTGTACTGTCAGCCTTCTTTCCTAATTACTGTATCTTTCCGGCACTGTCTCCCTAGTCACCTCGCGAGGGCGTCAAATTGCGACTCTTTTTTTTATCGCTCATATGTCTATCATTACAGATTCAGGTGAACTTTATTGGCCCCTATTTAAGTTCGGAACATACATGTATCATACTTACCACTTTACTCGTACATGCACTCTACAGTCCGAAGGGCAACGGCATAGCAAAGAGGAAAATGTTTATCAAGTAACAGTGACGTAGAAAGTTAGACAAGGATCCCCGTACCACTGCTAAAAACGGTAACAAAGTTTTGGAACCCGTTTTCCGGCATGACTATAGGTTTGATAAATAATTTTTGAAAAGAAACCCATACCTTCCGGAAATATTATGAAAAAATAAATAAAGAGGAAACAAACAAGATTCAATCAATAACAGTGTTTTGAGTGTAACAAAATTAGCGGGTCTAGACCGGGATTTTAACCCTTAACTTCAGATTGGTATACTATCGCTCTATCCGATTGCGCTCCCTGGTCAACTAAAGTGTCTAGGCCCAATATGCGGCAGTTATATTCAATTCGATATGGTATTTTACATCATTTTGATGAAACACTGGTGAAATAAACATCTTTACCCAAATACAGAAGTAACCACACGAGGGCAATATTTTTAATCCGAAAATTTCAAATGGTCGCCCCCCCCCCGCCCCCCTCAGTTGAGTTGATTGGTTTCTTTGAATTCCTTTTGTTTAAGGTACATTGGAGAAATCCAAAAATAGACTTGTTGTATTCAAATGTACGGAACCCTCCCCCACACCGATACATTTTGGGGTTATCTTCACTGTCTTCTACGAAGAGGAAACGGAAGTGACAAAATTGATCCGCTGGCGCAATTGCAACGCTTGGCATCTTTTTCGTTTCCTATCTTTCCTTTCTTCTTCCTTCTGTTTACCGTCTCTGTCTGGCACTGTCTCCCTAATTACCCGTCCTGATAAGTCCCTAGCTGTTGCAAGGGCGTTGACCCCCATACAAAAGACATGGCAATGTTGCGGGAAAATGACTTCCCGCGAAAGAGTTCTAATTGGGACAACTGCGAAATATTTTCCCCACAATATTACACAGCTATAGTGTATATCGTGAAAATGATGCATTTAATATTTTGGCCAGTATCGTTTTCGATGATTTTTTTCGGTAAGGGATAATGTAGCTGTACTGGTTTCAGAAAGAATTTTATATTTGATATTAATTTTCAAGGGTTTTTTTTCTTTCTTTTTTTTGTTCGTTTATGAAAAATGATTTTAAGTACGTGTACATGCAAATATTCTACCACTTTAATAGTGATTTCAAGGAAAGATTGTTATTTATCGACATTTAAAATTTGAGCTTTTTAAGTCTGCTTCTTGATTCCTATCTTTGAAATTCAATGGTTTCTCTCTCAATACACGTATCTGCTTTACACCAATGGAAAATTGAAGGCTTGCTATATGCTATTTGATTGTTTTCATGTATAAAAACTTGACCAATCGCTAGGCTGACACCTGTGCTTCGAAGATTACAGAGAAGCTACATCATACTTCAAAAGCATGTCGATTCTACCGTAAAGCTGTCACACGATTTTCATCAAAGCTATCAGACTTGATCCGAAGGTGTCGCGAAGATGTATGCTCCTGACGTCTGCTGTTTGATGGTACAGAGATGTTAACTCAACTTGTCAGACATTGATTAGGTATTGTTTGGACAAACAACAACAATCTCTTGTAAACTAGAAGAGAATATAGCATCTTAATTAAGATCATGTACTTTTGTTCTACATTTTTAAAGCTTCCAGGCCCCGGTTTGTTTTGCTCAAAGGTCGGTTAGCTTTTACCAGTGTTAGTGATGAGATGTTCTTGGTGGTTTTTGTATCCATACTTTAAGATTTCCCCTAACTAACATTTGAGCTACAGGGGAATGGACTTTACCACGTGTAGCAATTGACAAGAGGCCACTGTCCACGTATTAGACTCGCGCTTTTTAACATTAAAATAGAATAAAGTTTGAAATATAAGATGACTTCGCTTTGCACTGTATGCCAAATAAAGAGGAACATTGACAACACGATTTTTACAGCACCCTAAAAAGTTCCCTCTCGAGGGTGTCAAGTTGACAAATCTTATTGTTTATCGCACACGCATGTCCTTATATATATGTAGCTACAGAAACTTATTAAATTTTATGGCCCTTTTTAAATTCGGAACACATCATACTTATCGCTTTACTAGTACATGTACTCTACGGCCTGAAGGGCAGCGACATAGCAAAGAAGAAAATCTATAGTAACAACGACGTAGTAGTCATTTAAGGATCCCCGTACCATTGCAAAAAAACGTAACGAAAGGTTGGAAACTGATTTTTCTGACATGGCTATGAGTTTAATAAATCATTTCTTAACAGAAACACATACCTTGCGGGATTTTTATGGGAATTATAAAGATGAAATAATCAAGATATAATCAACAACAGTGTTTTGAGTGTAACAGTGGAGCTAGACCAGGATTCGAACCCTGGACTTCAGATTGATACACTGCTGCTGTAATCGATTGCGCTACCTGGTTAACTGAAGTGTTTCGGCCCAAAGTGCTATACTTATATCCAAACGGATGTGAAGGGGAGGTTACTGTATATAGGAACAGCAATCACACAGTGTGACAGAGACCCTTAAGTTTTTCTCCTATTTAAAAGTATCCCTGGTCGATACGTTTTATCAGTTTTTACAATACAAACGCATGGCAGCTCTGAAAAGTATAGGAACCACAAATACTTAAATCGTGCATTTAGTCAAAATTGACCAACGTCCGGTATTAAAACGACTGTATAAGGCATCGCGTCACAAGTCCAAAATGCACAAGAACATTTATAAAATTCAATAAATGATATTAAAAAGAGTCTCGGGAAGAGTCTGATCAGAAAGGGTCAGCTCCCACGTCTGTATTTGTAGGGCAATCACCGGGGAATGGGTATTGTGGTTTAGCGTGAAGCTCCCTGCTGTGTGCAGAGAAGGGTTGACCGTGGATGGTCAGATCCTAGAAAGAGTGTGTCGGTGGATTCGGAGTGGGTTAGCTCTTAGATGGAACGATCAATTAGTCCGAGACACAATCATAGAGGTTGGGGCATGTTCAAGGTAACGGGACTTATTTTATTAACCTACATGTATGTTAGATATTTTACCACATCTGCGAAGTAACGTCCTACTTTCTTCTAAAAGCCCGTGTCGCTAATGTATACAACCGAGCCGTGGGCTTGCTGTTTCCCTTTGTTGAGTGATGCTACACTCGTGTGTTTTTTTTATATTTATATTGCATATTAAAAAACGAGTTAACGTAGCCGCTAGACTA
The DNA here is from genome assembly GCF_002113885.1 of Mizuhopecten yessoensis. Classification (NCBI taxonomy): domain Eukaryota; kingdom Metazoa; phylum Mollusca; class Bivalvia; order Pectinida; family Pectinidae; genus Mizuhopecten; species Mizuhopecten yessoensis. Next base: position 1,676,053 of record NW_018408493.1, read on the forward strand.
TTGAAACCTGTCAACCTCACGATCTGAATATTTCACCGTGAAAGTGACATGGAATAGCGTTTGCAAAAAAACATTTCTTGTATAAAACATAACGTCAGTGCTTTTTGTGTATCATCTGCCGAAATGAGAGACCAAATGGCGAGTGTAAAAACTCTTGTGAGATTTGCAGATCCAAAACTGGAGGGGTTTTTCATCAATGCAAATTGTGCCAGTTTGTTGCCATTCAACAGCCTTACAAAAACTTCGTCCATCTTGCTCATGGTCATGGCTCAGGTACATGTAGCGGGTACGATGTTTTTTTTCTCTCGCTGGTATCTTTACTAGTAAACCTTTCATAGTTCATACAAACGTCAAGCTTGCATAATCCTTTCTAAATAAACCAAGGTTAAACAGGCAAAATAGAATAACTGCCTACAGCGTCGGAGATGAAAAAACGCGCAGCTTGTAATGAAATGAAAACAAAGGCATTACATGGCAAATGTGTGCATGCAAAAAACAACAGTTGAATTTGAAAAATAACTAATTATGTACATTTAGGTTACTCTGCGTCACAGACGGATGGGTACTGAAGATGACACGAGAACATATTTTCATTTAATTTTACCATAATTTCATCGTAGAATATTCAACTCGTTTTTTTTATTATGGTGGAATATATAAACTCGGCACTAGGAAAATGTCTGATTTTTGTTTTTAATTCAGACCTTGCGACCTTCATTAATTATTTTCTAACATTTTCTCAGCCTCGTTATAATAATATTCTATGTAACTTAAAATGTTTTCGGATATAATAAGAATGGTTTCGACGAATAAATCTGAATTCTGAATGCTATGAATAATTAATATTAATGAGGAAAGTTTCTTAATGAAGTCTATATAAAAAACACTTCTAACAGAATCATGTTGTGAAAATAAAACCAAGTGGAGTTGCTTGATTTGGGTAGTCCGCCTGCTTGTGTAACGAGCTGTCGGGTTATTTGTGTAAATCGAGCAGGCATTGATCCTGAGTGGCTATTAAGGTTTATTTTGTTGCTTATAATAATATACAACATTTATATAGCGCCCTATATAATTTGTAAAATTACTCTACGGCGCTTTACAACACATAAATGATAGAATTTTAACAGTGACAGTTATATTTATAGTAGATAAAAGGTATACAAATCAGCATTATACATTAAGTAAGTTTTCAAATACTGTATATAAATAGTATGCATATATATAAAAGGTGATGTGTACATGACGTCTGTGCAAAGAGCCTAAAATGCAGACGTGAAGAGTTTTTTTTTATATCCTTCGTGAAGTTAGCCAGGGTTTTTTACTTCCTGATAGCAAATGGTAAGCTATTCCCAAAGCACCGGTTTCCATAGGTCACAGTACGAGATTTTGGGACACAAAACAATGATTCTGTCTCCGATCGCAGTGATCGCCACAGCTGATACAAGGTGACAAGCCCCTTTAAATGCTGTGGAGCTGTTCCATCCAGATTCTTGTACATGTATGTGTATACCATTTCTTTTACCAAGGCCTGTACCGTACAGGTAACCAGTACAATGCATATAGCATATACCATTGGCAGATTGTTTTTTATATGGTGGCAAATTTACCATCACTTTTTTCGAGTTTATATTCTCTTTGCCGTCATCGTCAGCTTAACAAATGTATTTGGCAACCAAACTACTCAAAGCCCGAAAGAAAGGTAAAACATACATACAAACGAAAAAGTAGACAAATATAGATACTGTCATGACCGACAATGATAAGATATGACATTGTGTCAGTACAGTCTGGGTTAACAATGGTCAGATATGACAGTGTATCAGTAATGTCAGGTTAAACAATAGTCAGATATGACAGTATGTCAGTAAAGTCAGGTTAAACAACGGTCAGATATGACAGTGTATCAGCAAAGTCAGGTTAAACAATAGTCAGATATGACAGTATGTCAGTAATGTCAGGTTAAACAACGGTCAGATATGACAGTGTGTCAGTAATGTCAGGTTAAACAATGGTCAGATATGACAGCGTGTCAGTAATGCCAGGTTAAACAACGGTCAGATATGACAGTGTGTCAGTAATGTCAGGTTAAACAATAGTCAGATATGACAGTGTATCATTAAAATCAGTGTTGACAGTGGTCAGATATGACAGTGTGTCAGAAATGTCAGGTTAAACAACGGTCAGATATGACAGTGTGACAGTAATGTCAGGTTAAACAATAGTCAGATATGACAGTGTGACAGTAATGTCAGGGTAAACAACAGTCAGATATGACAGTGTATCATTAAAATCAGGATTGACAGTTGCCAGATATGACAGTGTGACAGTAAAGTCAGGTTAAACAACAGTCAGATATGACAGTGTGACAGTAATGTCAGGGTAAACAACAGTCAGATATGACAGTGTGTCAGTAATATCAGTGTTGACAGTGGTCAGATATGACAGTGTGTCAGAAATGTCAGGTTAAACAACGGTCAGATATGACAGTGTGACAGTGATGTCAGGTTAAACAATAGTCAGATATGACAGTGTGACAGTAATGTCAGGGTAAACAACAGTCAGATATGACAGTGTATCAGTAATGTCAGGGTAAACAACAGTCAGATATGACAGTGTGACAGTAATGTCAGGGTAAACAACAGTCAGATATGACAGTGTGACAGTAATGTCAGGGTAAACAACAGTCAGATATGACAGTGTGACAGTAATGTCAGGGTAAACAACAGTCAGATATGACAGTGTGACAGTAATGTCAGGGTAAACAACAGTCAGATATGACAGTGTGACAGTAATGTCAGGGTAAACAACAGTCAGATATGACAGTGTGACAGTAATGTCAGGGTAAACAACAGTCAGATATGACAGTGTGACAGTAATGTCAGGGTAAACAACAGTCAGATATGACAGTGTGACAGTAATGTCAGGGTAAACAACAGTCAGATATGACAGTGTGACAGTAATGTCAGGGTAAACAACAGTCAGATATGACAGTGTGACAGTAATGTCAGGGTAAACAACAGTCAGATATGACAGTGTGACAGTAATGTCAGGGTAAACAACAGTCAGATATGACAGTGTGACAGTAATGTCAGGGTAAACAACAGTCAGATATGACAGTGTGACAGTAATGTCAGGGTAAACAACAGTCAGATATGACAGTGTGACAGTAATGTCAGGGTAAACAACAGTCAGATATGACAGTGTGACAGTAATGTCAGGGTAAACAACAGTCAGATATGACAGTGTGACAGTAATGTCAGGGTAAACAACAGTCAGATATGACAGTGTGACAGTAATGTCAGGGTAAACAACAGTCAGATATGACAGTGTGACAGTAATGTCAGGGTAAACAATAGTCAGATATGACAGTGTGACAGTAAAGTCAGGGTTGACAGTTGCCAGATATGACAGTGTGACAGTAAAGTCAGGATAAACAATGGTCAGATATGACAGTGTGTCAGTACAGTCTGGGTTAACAATGGCCAGATATGACAGAGTGTCAGTAAAGTCAGGGTAAACAATGGTCAGGTATGACAGTGTGTCAGTACTGTCTGGGTTAACAATGGTCAGATATGACAGTGTGTCAGTAAAGTCAGGGTTAACAATGGTCAGATATGACAATTTGTCAGTTAAATCAGGGTTGACAATGGTCAGATATGACAGTGTGTCTAAAAGGTTAGGGTAAACAGTGGTCAAATATGACAGTGTGTCTATACAATCAGGGTTAACAATAGTCAAATAGGATTTCAATGTTCAGTTATGATAGTTGTCAGTAAAGTCAGGGTAGCAATGGTCAGATAGTATAGTCTGCGTGTCCGTGATTTTAAGGTTTAACTTTTACATTGGTCAGTTATGACAGTGGTCAGTAAAGTCAGAGTTAACCAGTAAAGTTAAAGTAAAGTTAACTATAAAGCAAATGCTTCGTATCTGGATTTGCTATTTCCGAAGTTTGTTTTATCAGAGACCTAAAGTAAAGGGACCGCCGACTCCCAGTGGCGGGGAAAAATGTTACCGATTTCGCAGTGCCCTCACCGGGGGTCATACAATATCAAGGCCGATAACTCGTACCGTCTATTCGCCATTGGTAAACACTCGAGTGCTGTCGATAGAAATTTTGCTAAGCATCGATTTCACACAACATGAATTAAACGAACTGTTTGAGGTATGTGTGTTATTCTAATATTATATTCCCACATCTGAAATGGAAAAAAAGCAATACCTAAAGCATTAATCGTGGTCAATAACATAATGTTCACGAAGCAGCCGAGTCGGATTTTTTCAGTTTTTAGTCTGGTGATAACCTCTTGTGAGAACATTCGCCTATTTTGTATGTCAATACTTGTCCACAATATATTTGTAATCAATGTGCCTTGTATGTATACTATGCTATGCAGTGAGCTGCACCCACATGTACGAGCTGACAAGTACACATGCCGTGATGATGATGGTTCCGTTGTTGACTCACTCTCTGGTTCCGGCCCGGGTCCTGGACAGCAATATAAATATCCTAAACCTTCTTGGACACGTCCCGTGTATACTTTAGACCATGTTGCTTTATGTTTTCAAAATTAATCATAAGAATAAGAAAGCAGATATTAATAATCAGATTATTGTTTTTATAACTTCTTTATTATTTAGTGCGACATACTTTTATCGAAGCATGTGAACAAATCCCTGTACACGTGTACAGTACAGCTACGCTTTGTAGGTAAGACACTATTTTTGATGAAATTTATGAATTGTTTTACCCTCCAACTGGCAATAGTAATTATATCAAGTGCTTAAACACCAACAAATAATGCCGAAATACCAAATATGTGGTCTGTTTTCAATTATCTATTCTTAGACACCGGATTCCGATATTGCTACCTGTATAAAAATACCTGAGGACGCGTCATAACAGTGCACGGTTGGATGCGCGCACTAGCGTAACATAGCTTTGGGGAAATAGGCATAGCAACCCGCCATATCTCTTTAACACTGGGCAAAAAGAGGATTGTATCATCACTTTTGTGAGGGCTTGTTTACTGCCGAGCGAACGTTTCAGTATTGCTAAAAGGTTCTTATTCAGTGACATTATTTAAATATTATAAATTTATTCAATATTAAAAGAAAAAAACAATCATTGTATTTTATTTTTATAATCCTAAGTTATTCATCAACAATTAAACAAATCATATTTTGATATTAAACCTAGACTTTTTCAATCATGTAATAGAAGGCAACTTGGCTCAAAATGGGCCGAACAAATGTGCATGCTGTCAGGGTTAAACCCCGAATCACACCGATTTACGGCTGCTATCAATGTTGACCGCCATTCCGCATCTTTGGGAAAGCCAAAGTAAAATATTGTTTTACCCCTGGAGCAAACCGGAAGTTGCTTCCTATACCACCCGGTGGGGGCGCTGCGAACATCGGGAAGCTCCTTGGTTGATTATAGAGCGTGACGTCATGGAGTCGGCGGTCCCGTTAATTTAGGTCTATGGTTTTATAGTTTAGTGTATGTATGGTAAAATCAAGAGAAACCCGCATGTATACACAAACTTGGAAATTCCTGTCCTAAAAATAGAACAGACGCCTAACAAGAAATCGCGTTCCGTTTTTGGCAGAGCTCTATGGTAAGATTGGCCTAAAACATTTCTGATACGTTGTTTTATGAAAATTCCTCTTTGAACTGTTCTAATATCAAACCTTCATGGTGTCATGTGTTTGGATGTTAACCGGATACGTTAAGCTTATCTTCGCTTTATCAACATATCTGATATCAAGGCCATGGCCATGGGTAACGTACCCACTCCTACGCACAGGGACCTGGGAATATTTTACAGCTAAATGTGGACCTATAAAAAGGTGTTCAGAGTAATTTTACATGCCTTAGGGGTTAAGATCGACTTTTGGTAAAAATGACAGCCTCAACTAAGCCACTAAAACATGTAAATTTACTCTGAACACCGTAGTTTAGAACAAATTCTCAGGTCCCTGTGCTCCTACGAGGCAACCATTAAAAAAAATGTCTAGTTTGTTTACAATTCGTTAATATAGCACCTGTTCCTGTTCACAGGAACTGGGAATTTGTAACAGCTTTATATTCAGGACCTAAACTAAGGTGGTGAGAGAAATTTAACACATTTTATTGGTTAAGATCAGCTTTTGATAAAAATGCCACCTCAATTATCAGGTCCCTTTGTTTATATTGCCATTGATTGCAGTGTAATCCTTTGGTCAGAAAAGTGTAGGTCAACTTTCGGTAAAAATGCCCCCCCCCCCCCCCCCCCCCCCCCCCNTCCTATTGCCATTGATTACAATGTAACCCTTGGGTCGGAAAAATAAAAGTGAGACTTTGGATTACACTTGTATAAGGGGTAATGTGCATGTGGTGTATTGTTTTACAAAGAGAATGAACTTGTGGCATCAGTTGGACTGTTGATTGTTAATCAGGCCATCCTAAGTGCATGGGGATTGGGAACATTGAATAAGATAAATGTAATCTGTGTTTGTATATATACATATGTATGTATGTACGTGTAACAGGAGAAAGAAAATTCTTGGTCAGACTGGGTTTTGAACCTGGGACCCTCTGAACACTAGACGGAGGTGCAGTCTAGTTCAGGTACATTACTCCCTCCTTTTTTTTTATTGACAAGCATTCACTCAGTGCAGAAACAATTTTGTAATAGGAGTAGGAAAATGCACAGCCAGACCCGGATTTGAACCCAGGACCCTTTTTTTGACCCTTTTAGACCCTGTCTACATCTGTCAGCGCGTCTTCTTTATATACACATATATCAATAAATACAGCGTTGAGATCAGTGTCTGAGATCAGTGTGAGACCATTTAGCTTAACTAGTTTCGACAGAATTATACACTAGCTATAAATACATGTAGGGGAGGGGAACCAAATGTAGGCTACACATACATGTACTTGACAACCTTTTGAAATTTCCATTAGTGAGATTCCACATGCTCAAAATTTAAAAACATAAAACAAAAATGAAAAAACTAGAAAAAAATAGCGTTATTATTTAAGTGGCATATTTTCAGTTGTTGTTTTCCACATGAAATCATCAGATATTAGTATACAGTTTAGTAAAACTGTAGTTTAATAAAACCTGTTGAAAATGTTCAATTTTAGAGTCAAAATCTGCAGTCCCCCTCAAAAGTAAGGAGAGTTTGCAAGTATGGCTACAGTGTTTTGTATAGTGCCCAGTTTTTAAGTAAGCATATGGCTATTGATGGTCCTTGTGCTGTGACCACGGTCTGTACCTCTCCCAAAAAAGCCTCCCTGCAGTCCTCTTTCTTGCCCTTTCATAATAATTCCTGACTAGAAGTAAATGACTTTTACTACTTTTGGAGAGTTTTTGAGGGTCCTCATTATGATCAATTTAATTTCGACAAATGTTGCATGTACACTGGTCGCACTTGATATTTTTTCTGTGAGCAGTGAAGTACAATAACATTTATGTTTGAATATACATGTAAAAAACTGTAAAAAAACCTGTGACCAGTAGTTGGGTACTTGTTAAGGGGTTTGAACCCAGGACCCTCAAACTTTAGATAGATGCTCTACCATGCCAATGGAGCTTTCTGGTTGTTGATGATGATCTACCCAATCTAGTTCTGCTACCTATATACACCTATGTTGGTTATGCTTTAATTTTCACTAATGAACTGCATATGTTTCATTAGTATTTCTTTGTATGGTAAATACATTTATGAAGTCCATGTAATTCCATACACTAGTATTTTCTGCTAAAATTGTCTTGCTCATATTAGGGAAGTGGATTCTTCTTTTATCAGATCTGCTCATGTCAATTTATTGAAGTTGAAATATTTTAGTTTCCAGTACATGACCTTTATAGGTCCTCTCCACTGGACTCGATTGTTGTATTGCACCGCTTTCAATCGGTGCTCTAAAATTATATACTATTTCCTGTTTTTTCCAGCATTTATCTAGCCTATTCTTAAATGAATTTAAAGATCGTGTGTGACCACCTCCGATGGTAAACAATTCCAAATGTTCACCACTCTGACTGTTAAATAGTTCTTTCTTTTAAAATAATAATGACTAAAGTAATAAAAGGGGTCGAGACATATATAGAAATCAACTGTAAATATTAATAGAGTTATGGCCCTTTGTTCACTGTAGGGCACTTTATCTGGGGCATACCTAAAATACCGTCAGTTGCAATCACAGGATTTTGTTTGCAAGTACCTCTTGGGATGGCTAAGTGTGGCGTGTTAAAATCTGGTCATGCGTCCTTATGTCCTTTGACCTATGTCCCCCAAGGCCTCTTATGTCTGTGCAAATAAGGATTTGATTAGCATTCAGTTAAAGGGGCTGGTTGGGGAAAAAATGTCATATTTGCTAAAATGGCATACACATGTTTAAAATACCTTCTTATGAAATATACCGATACAATTTTTGCTGAAATTCACTCCCTAAGAGTAAAAATTATAATTATATTAAAGAAATCCTAAATCGTCACCTGACAGTCTAAAACTCTCAATTGACCCAGATCAGTGATGTAATTTTACCGCACGCGCGTCATCTACAAGGCCAAATGTAAACATCACGGCGAAAGAAAAAGATGCATGCAAAAGTCATGACAGGCACGACGTATCAATACCGTTACAAATAACAACAACATATATATAGGTAGGAATACTACACTTGCATCATACATGACCTTTGAAAACAATTATTTTCGTATAGTACTGCTGTCTTGTCCGCTGGTTGAGTCCGACATGGCACATGACGGCGTGCTATTGTTGTTATCTTCACTGCCTCACTTTCGAAACAACCACGTGACATATATAAATAGATCTGCGCTAAATTTACGCGGGGCTTCCCCGAGATTTCAGTGGTCAAAACTGGACATTGCAAGCAGAACTCGACCATCATATTGCCGTGGCATAACTTTTGGAAGGCCAGAGAATGCATTTTGACCCATTTATTTTGCATTTTTCCCCCCGACCAGCCCCTTTAAACGTCATGTAATTGTAATAATTTTACAAAATAAAATATTTCAGATGAAGCCTTAGCATGGTCGTATCTTTGATGATGAAGGACGTCACTTACAGGAAACAAAGATCAAATATTCCCTCTTTGTGTATTGCAGAGTTATCTTCTCTTGTGAGCAGGAATTGATTGTTAGGACATTTGTTTGTGAGGGTAACGTCATCAATTTTTGAGAAACCGACGTAATTTTCTCACACAACCCAACGACGTAACAATCAATACCTGCTCACAAGAGAAGATAACTCTGCAATACGGAAAGACGGAATTGTCAAATTCAATCAATATTTTCCAATTTTTTTGTTTGTTCTATTTAAACGTTTCACAATCACATTAAAGATTTGATTATGTTAGTCATTAATTTGATTAAATAAGTATGTTTTTATTGTGAAAAAATATAACTCTAGCAGAATGTTTTTCTTAAAAAAGGAGTGAAAAATTATTTTGAAGTGTTTTGATAATCTCATCTCTGGTATGATTTCAAATTCGTTGAGTTTGTTAATTTAACATCATGACAAGAGGTGTCAAGGTCAAATAAATGGGTTGGGGTCACAGTTTGCAATCTGTCATCGATTGAATTAATGGATTTGATACACAAGGTCAATCTGAGATCACAGGTCAAAATAGATTTCATCGTATTTACAGTGTATTTATTTTTACACAAAGAAAAAAATAATGATAAGACAGGTAAATTGAACACAATAAGTACATATTAGATAAATATTGAGAAAGTCTTTTACTAAGCTAAAATATAAAATTTTGTTTTCTTATATAAAATGAATATTCATATACTTAAATAAATCAAAGTGTTAAGACATATAGGAAATTATCTATCATCTTTCATAATTTGGTACAGTACATTGACCTTGACATTTGAACTAGGGCTAATTATAGTCCATGGTAATTACAAGTGTAATGTATGATGTTTTTGTTAAAGAATATACAAAAGGATGTTCTCATATACATATATTTATGGTTTGGAATGTTTTCCAGAACATGTACATCAACACACAAAGACCATGTCCTTTGACCTTTGAACCCGAAAGTCTTCAGTCCTTGTCTTGGTTAAAATGTTTGTGATAAATATGGCTGACCATGCACAAAGTGGTATTTCGTCTTTGCGTATTGCAGAGTTATCTTCTCTTGGGAGCAGGTATTGATTGTTACATCACTTGTTTGTGGGAGTAACGTCATCAATTTTTGAGAAAACAACGTAATTTTCTCACACAAACCAATGACGTAACAATCAACACCTGCTCCCAAGATAAGATAACTCTGCAATACGCAAAGACGGAATAGTGTAGTGTCCATTGTCTGCAAGGATATTTAGCCAGTTGCTACCTGGGATAGATTTTCTTAAAAATAAAAATCACTCATGATGTTGACATACTTTCAAGGTCACAGGGGTGAAATATATCCTACTCAAAATCAATTTAACGTAAAACAATATTAAATTTAAGAAAATTATTTAGGCCTAGAGCCATGGTAATTCATAATTTATATATGTGAATTTACATTCCAGACCAGCCATGCACATGTTTTTTCTGACATGTGTGTATTGTGTGAATATCGAAAGTCGTCTTTCATTGTAAGCTGTGTTTTCAACTTATGCTATTATTGGTAAAAGTCCTTCAAAATCTTCTTACCTTTCATAATGTTTCTAGTTTCATGATATATGGCGAGTGACTTACTGGGATGGAGTACTATAAAGTTGCCGTAGATAAATGATATTGATCTGCTTTCAAGGTCACAAGGGTTGAATATAAAGTAAATTGAAGGGGTATTATATTACATGTCTATTAAAAGTTGTGAGGTCTATAGCCATGACCTTTAAGTATGTTCTGAAAACAAGTCATGTACATCTTGTTTTCTTTATATGTGTTAAGGTTAAAATTCAGCTTTTAGAGCTACAAAGATCGTTGACCTTGACCTTCTTACCATGTCAAACTCGACCGCATTGGTTTTCTTCAGGTACTCTGGATTCCTCCTACATTAGGACCCCCTGCACGCTTCACCCGGGCCAACGAGAATTATTAATAAGAGTTTGATAAAATCAAAAGTTGTTGTAAAATAAATAAAGTAAATAGAGTTGAGATAATGCATACAAACTAAAATGATTAACGCTATATTAATATTCAAAATCTTAAGATTATTTCAACTATCACTATGATGTGTATTTGATGTGTGTCGTTATAATTAAATAAGGCGAGGGGGTTCATAGTTTTGCTATTGCCCTATCCCTTTTTAGGTCACCTGAGCTTTAGCTCAAGTGACGCATTGCTTTCCGTCTTTGTGCGTCGTCCGTTAACATTTTACATTTTAAACTTAATCTGAAATACTGTCGCAGGGATTTCATTGATACTTCATGGGAATGTTACTGACAACTCCCTGACCAAGTGTTGTTATTTTTTGGGTCGATCAGAAATCCAATATGGCCGCAACGGCCGCCATTTTGAAAAACTATTTCAAAATTAAAGTCAAGTTCAACTGGGCCGATTTAACTGAAACTTGGTAGGAATGATCAACTTATGTTCCTGACAAAGTGTTGTTATTTTTTGGGTCAATCAGAAATCCAATATGGCTGCGACGGCCGCCATTTAAAAAAACTATTTCAAACTTAAAGTCATGTTCTACTGGGCTGATTTGACTGAAACTTGGTAGGAATGATAAACTCATGGTCCTGACAAAGTGTTACTATTTTTCAGGTCGATCAGAAATCCAATATGGCCGTCACGGCCGCCATTTTGAAAAAACTATTTCAAACTTACAGTCAAATTCTACTCGACCCATTTAACTGAAACTTGGTAGGGATGATCTACTCATGGTCCTGGCAAAATGTTTTTTTTTCATGTCCATCAAAAATCCAGTACCGCCACCATGGTTGCCATTTAAAAAAACAAAAATAAAACTAAAAATCAAGTTCTTATAGGCCGTATAAACTGAAACTCGGTCTAGGAATGATCAACTCATTGTTCTGACAAACTTAACTTGAAGATATACTTAATTATTTTTTACTCAAATTTTGGTAGGGATGATTGACATCATTATCTCCACTTCTTATTTCAACAACAAAAATGAATACTGTAGAACTGGGCCTCTTGTTGTATGTATTATAGTACCTATCAAATCAATTAAATTGAAATGAAAGACGGGGATGTTAAATATGTTAAAACTCTACCTCAGTAGTTCTCTCACAAGAAGAACAGGATCTTTGTATTGTCCAACAAGCATCGCAGGTCAGAAAGTTACCTTAAATAAATAACGCTTACAAACTTCTAACATTTAATTTGTTATTTTAATACTTTCAGGTAATGCGTGCCTAATGAAAGATGGAGAAGTTGATATCTAAAGCGGTGATCTATGATCCGAACAAGGATGACCGACCACCATACGAGGTTAGCCTCCAAATCGACGACAGGCTAGATGTTGAAGCGTTCCATCACAGACCTTCCCGGAAGCCGCCATTGGAGGGTGAAGAACTGGATGCGTCAGAAGACAGGATTTATAAGTTACATATGTACCATGAGACAGATTTTGTTCTGCTTATGTACGGTTTTATGAATGACAATAAGATAGATCTTAACACAATAACGGAGACAGATTTGGATTCAAAAGTTGATAACGTGACCTGGTACGACTTCAAGTCCATGTGCATCTACTCGGGTGTAAAGAAGCACCAATTTACCCGTGGAGGAATCAAGGAAGCAGCCGAGAGGTTAACTAGCCACTATGCGGATCAAGATATAGGACCGTTCACCGTGAAGAATCCAGATAACACCTACCGAGTGCTGGATCCAGAATATTTGGAATTCAGCATGCTTTATTACTATGGTCGCCACAACATGTGTATGCTTGTACGAGTCGTTCCGTGGCAGGCTATGTTTCAGCACGTCTTTCCGGGTGATATGGAACCAATGTATCTACCCGAAATATGCCAAGGCAGAAAGTATGATGAGATGTCATTGGAAACAAGAGATTGTATGCTGGCATCTAAACGGATGCTGCAGGATATTCTAAATGGTTTTGTTAATGATTTGGCGACATCCCCCTTCTTCTACAGTCATACAATGAAAAACCAGTTCTTCAAGTTCATCCAAAAAGAGGGAGACCTAAATGAAGTATTCGTAGCTGTTGACAAATTTTCAAAACCAGGACGGCCGAAAACTTTCTTATACTGTCTTGTTGCAAATGCGAAACCAAATCTGGATTTCCTAGACCAGGTGTTGACACGTTTCTTGAAAAGCAAACTGTCAGAAAAAGAGAAGAATCTACAGATAATAGCGTCCTGTGCTGCAGCCTGTCGTTGGGGCCATGTCCTTATCTATGAGAAACTCAGTAGACTGATAAAAAAGCCAACATTTGAGATGCTGAGGAAAACAGTTGTGGGAGGAAATGTGGATATTATGCGTAGCATAGTCCGTGACTACAACTGGAGCGAAAAGGAGTCCAGGTCAGCAATGGAATGGGCATGCTTCCTAGGTTTGGATAGTATGGTGAGGGTGCTACAGGACCAGGGTATCCGCTTTTCAGACAGATGTCTCTACGTCACGGCTTTCGGAGGCAATATGGGCTTGTTCTTTGAAATCTGCAGCGAAGGCGTTGATTTTGAGACAAAATTCAAAGACGGTCAGACAGTTCTTCACATCGCTGCTGAAAAAGGCCACTTTAGCATTGTGGAGTTCTTAGTTCATAGGGGAGGTGTGGATGTCAACACCGAAAACTCTGACCGTGCGACTGCGTTGGATCTTGCATTAAGAAATGGTCATTTGGAAGTGGCGGATACGTTGTTGGATGGGGGAGCTAATGCAGATCATCAAGATGCCCGTGGATCAACTCCATTACACAAAGCGTGTGCCTCGGGTAACATGCAGCTTGTGGAGAGGATACTGTCCACTGGATGTAGCGTGGATCTACTGGACAACACTGGGAGGTCTGTTCTACATAAAGCGGCATATGGTGGTAGTTTGGATGTAATACAACGTATCCGCCAACTTGGAAACAAGGTGGATTTGCTGGATAAATATGGAAGCTCGGTGGTGCACTATGCTTCTATTCAAGGACATTTGCATGCTGTCGAACATTTTGTCAACGACTTCCCGGCTCTGATCGCTCAAGGAAATGCAAATAGATGGAATCCAATTGCCTGTGCTGCGTTTGGGGGACATTTTCCCGTGTTAGACTTCTTGAAAAGAAACCATGCAGGCATTCTGGTGGTGACATCTCAGGGAAAGAATGCGAAACAGCTGGCAGAGGAGGGCTTGGCCTTCAGAGAGTCAAACGAAAAATATTACATGAAAGAGTTTGAAGAGTATGTATCTTTTGGAAGCGTTGAACGTTTTAATCAAGTGATCGAAGCACTTAGTGATGTTACGCGTCAGATAGAGTCTGATGACTATTAATACCAATTTGTGTCATACAATATTTCGACATAAACTCGATAAACACTGGAAAAGTGGATATTTTAGCATTGTGGAAATCGTGAATAGTACATATATGAATTATATAGGTTATAGATATAAAGAATATATTGATTTCGGAACCATTGCTGACTTGAACATTTCCACACCACGATCAATTTAAAGAGGTTATCACGCCAAAAAATCTACTTTTACAGTATGTGAACATGCTAATCAGACAATCTGAGAGTTTAAAAGTCATATGAATTATTACAACTATTTATAAGATCATTACTGTATTCATTTATGGAAGGAAGACCATGTTCTTAATGGATTTCAATGGCTATTTTACCTGTAAATTTGCTTTTCGCAGAAGCTTTTGATCCAATAATGCTTTATCCTTGTCAGTCACTGATTGTTGAATATTTTTGGAATGTTGACACGTGACCGTGACTAGTCGGGTCACGTGCCTATAGGGCTTCCAGGGGAGGGCTGGTAGCACCTCTGGTCGGGTCAACGTGCCAATAGGGCTTCCAGGGGAGGGCTGGTAGCACCTCTGGTCGGGTCGACATGCCAATAGGGCTTCCAGGGGAGGGCTGGTAGCACCTCTGGTCGTGTCAACATGCCAATAGGGCTTCCAGGGGAGGGCTGGTAGCGCCTCTGGTCGGGTCAACATGCCAATAGGGCTTCCAGGGGAGGGCTGGTAGCACCTCTGGTTGGGTCAACGTGCCAATAGGGCTTCCAGAGGAGGGCTGGTAGCACCTCTCTCTGCCACAGTTGAGATCGGAGGCTGGTCTTATAATGCCAATTGTTAGCCGTCGTCTTGGTCCAATATCTTTACTTACCGAATCATTGGACTGTTAAAACCATGTTTATCTTTTTCTCTGTTTGAATACCTCTTTTTTTCGGGTTGATTGTGAGAAAATTCTCTGGACGTTTATAATCAAACTGATATAGAATATTGAAAGCATGACAAAGTTCAGTAAATTTTACCAACATGCTGACATGTAAAATGAACAGTCATTTTAAAGAGAAAAAAAACGTGACATTTTATGCCACCATAACTACAGAATATACAAAGGTGTAAATATATGAAAAGACATTTGTAACATTTCCATTTACAGTAAAACTAATAATATATACATTTCTTACTTATAAGTCCCCTACCGGTGAAACCAACCGGGGGTGGGGTGGGGTGGGGTGGACTATAGTTTTCCTCACCGTCCGTCTGTCTGTGTACGTCCGTAACACCAATATTTGTCAGCGCTCTAGCGGCTTCATTCCTTGAGGGATTTTTATCAAACTTCACAAAAATACAAAGGACCATAATATCTCGGACAAGTTCGAATTTCAGGGTTGTTAGGTCAAGGTCAAGGTCACCATTACTTTTTTTAGAAAATCCTTGTCAGCGCTCAGCGGCTTCATTCCTTTAGGGATTTTGATAAAACTTCATAAAATTACAAAGGACCATAATATCTCAGACAAGTTCGAGTTTCGAGGTTGTCGGGTCAAGGTCACCGTGACTATTTTTTAGAAAATTCTTTGTCAGCGCTCTAGTGGTTTCATTCCTTGAGGGATTTTGATCAAACTTCACACAATTACAAAGGACCATAAAAACTTGGGACAAGTTTGAGTTTCAGGGTTGTAGAGCTGAGGTTAAGGCCACCGTTACTATCAATACAAAATCCTGGAGAAGTTGAAGCCAGTGATGGACGGATGATCGCTATATAATAATCAAACATCGATCAATTTGTCCTGTTTGATTCCGATTATCGATAACAAATTCCATAATCAATATTATCGTCGTCCGTCCGTCAACTTTTCCTTTAAATCGCTACTTGTCCTGAATAGCCTAGTAGATTTGGTCTGAATTTGGTGGGTGTGGCCTCCCTGGGGGCAGAGACGTGGAGCCAAATAGGGGAAATAGAGGTAAAACCTTTAAAATCCTTTTTCTACCATGGGGATTAAGAGATTTCATCCCAATTTGGTCTGGAGCATTGTGAGGCCAAGGAGACTACATTTTGTAAAACAGTGGGTGTGCCCCCCTGGGGGTAGAGGGATGGGGCCAATAGGGGAAATAGAGGTAAAACCTTTAAAATCCTTCTTCTACCATTGGGATTAAGGGATTTTATCCTAATTTTGTCTGGAGCATCTTTGGGTCAAGGGAACTCAATAATGTGTAAACGGTGGGTGTGGCCGCCCTGGGGGCAGAGTTGCGGGGCCTAATAGGGAAAATAGAGGTAAAAAAACTTTGAAATCCTTCATCTATTGAGGGATAAAGGGATTTTATCCTAATTTGGTCTGGAGCATCCTTAGACCAAGGGGACTTACTTTTGTATAAACGGTGTGTTTGGACCCCTGGGGGCTGAGAGTTGTGGGGCCCAATAGGGAAATCAGAGGTTTAAATCTTTAAAATATTTTTTCTTCTGTACCATTGGTGGGATTTAATGTAATAAGAATAATTTCCCATGATTGCTTTATTATCCCGGTGAGCGATACAGGCCCTATTGGCCTCTTGTTATAAATCACTACAGTATAATAGGTAGCGGGGGCCGGTAGGGGAAATGTATTGCTTCAGCAATACTCATTATGCTTGTTTATCATATCTCCATCTGTTGATGATTTGAAAGTTGCAACATACAATGGTACCGTGTTTCAGTTTACTGAGTATTACTAACAATAAGATAACCTAGAATTTTGATAGGATCAGTCTTAAGTGAGAATGATTTGCAGAGAAGAAAAATGCTGTTTACAAAAGCATGTTGAATTTTATTGGGTATAATTTAATTTCTCGTAATCTATATTTTCAAACTGTATAAATAGTGTATGCAAGTATTTAAGAATTACCAATTCCTATCTATGATTTGTAGGGACTCGTGGTTCACATTTGCTTTGTTTTAACTTTTTATTAAAATGTAATAAATTGAAATTATTTTGCAGTTTCTTTGTTGAGCATCAGTTTCTCTAATTTCTTTGATTAAAAATTCTTGATTTTAGAAAAATTGTTTCCAAAACGTGTCGGTTTGTTTCACATTCATTGCATTTAGTTAAAAGGCACCAAATAGTTCAACTATATTATTGCCATTGACACTAATGTGTAATATTAGTTAGATTATTATTCAAAGAAGTATTCCATAAACAGCACATGTTGCACTGCTTTTAACAGAATTATAATTGTTTGAAATTCGAATGTTTAAATGAAAAAAGAAAAACTTTGAGGGTCGAACTCGGGACGTTTACATTGTGAAAACTACACTTTATCAACTTTGTCATTCAGGAGTTATAAATGAGCAACAACAAAATACTAAAAGAGTCATATTCATGGTCACAAACTCTAAGAAAGGAACATTGAGAGATAAACTACTTGACTGGGAGGATACTGTAAGCCAGAAAAAAACTTAATCTTCTGTAGATAAGGGACATTACTCCAAATCATAAAAACGGATTTGAAATTTTCTTTGCTATTTTCAATATAGCAGGAGTTCCATTTACCTTAACGAGCAATGTTCATAGAAATTGATTTCTTTGCGTGACCAATGCATATGTATTTTGTACATCTCGCAATAGTTGATTAGATATGACCAAATTTTGGTTTATGAACGAGAGTATATAAGATTTATTAAATTGGAATTCATTTTGATACGAAACTCATATCATAACTTTCCTAACATTACGACAATTTCTTTGAATATTTGAAACAACCTTCAGCAAAAGCAGATCCAAATTTCCGAACGTTCATTAACTTGAAAGCAATTCCTCAAGTGTTTTTTTTCCGCATAAACAAGTTATTTATGTTAAGAAATTTTCTTCATTAATTGTTTTCGAAAAGAATAAATACTATATTGCCAAGGAAAAGTGTTTAACTCAAATAATGCTTCCTTCCTAAGGAAAACAAAGAAACAAAAATGGGAAACGTGGGCTACATTTAGGAGGGTTGTCAAGTACGTGTACTGGTACATGTAGGTTGTTTTAGTAAATTTGGAAAAAGTACATGGTTCTCAGAAGCAAAATATAAATATTTGTTATTTTTTTTTTTTTTTTTTTTTTTTTGTCTCTGTCAGTAACATCCCTTGCTCTTACCGGTATTTCTTGATAAATGTTAACGAAACTTCACAGGTATCTTTTGCCTTGGACTTTGTTAAACTAGTTCAAAAATGGTCATGATTAGTCAATCGTAAAACATTGCTCTTGACAGATGTTAACGAAACTGGCGTAATCAGTGAAAGGTCAATGTCATTATGTAAAATTGGAATTTCACTGTAACGTCAAACATTTATTTAGCGGCCGTACCTCTTGACAAATTAGGGTAATTTCACTAGCGTGTTTAGGTCGGACATTCATATGACAAGAAGGAACATAAGCGTGATTGGTCAAAGTTCAAGGACAATGTTATCTAACATAAACTGTTCATCTTGAAAGCAGCACAAGTAATCCACTTTTGGCGGCCATTTTACTAGATGCAAGAGCCTAACACTCGCTTTCAAATTATGACATTTTAGATGGGCAACGATAGATAATATGCTTCAATCAGGCCTTATAGACATTTAATGACTGTGCATCGCAAAGGTTTTTTTGCTATCTTTTAGTTACATGCAAAATTCAATGGACATTCTTCGAAATAAGTATCCTCCTTAACGGTTGAAATGGGATACACTGAAAAACGAAGGACAGGGTCCGAGAGGGCCGATTCACATAATGTTGCTCAGTGGAAGGGGGAACAATCGCGTATCTTCAAATCGTTTATAACAAATATAAGTTCTTTGACGCTATACACGAATGAAGAAACTGCATCGTGAATCATTATGCACCTGGAAGTTGCAATCCAGTTGAGAGCATTCACATAACTATGCAAACGGTGGACACATGAGCTTTGGTTAGAGATTGCTCTTGAAAGCGGAAAGAACTTCAAGAGTTTACGTGCCTATGAAATCGCTAACAACACGTTTTGAATCGAACGGTGTATGGCTCCACTATATGCTTTATTCGCTGCATTCAATTGTGCCCTAGTGTCATTTGGAAGAGCTTGGGGGAAATCAGCAACCATTTTATCAGATGAACTCTGCTTACTGTGTCTATCGGTTTTACCAACGCATGTAGAACTCTTGATGCAGTTTCTTGAGTGTTTAATCTTGGATTGGCAGGCCAATCGGGCTTTTACTCATCTATAGTGATTTTCAATACTCATGGCAACGTCTTTGGCTTCTGAATTGAATTTCGCGTTCATTACACTTACAGTTGAGTAATTTTGTCCTGAATAGCCTAGTAGATTTGGACTGAATTTGGTGGGTGTGGCCCCCCTGGGGGCAGAGACGTGGGGCCCAATAGGGGAAATAGAGGTAAAACCTTTAAAATCCTTTTTCTACTATGGGGATTAAGAGATTTCATCCCAATTTGGCCTGGAGCATTGTTAGGCCAAGGAGACTACATTTTGTAAAACAGTGGGTGTGCCCCCCTGGGGGTAGAGGGGTGGGGCCCAATAGGGGAAATAGAGGTAAAACCTTTAAAATCCTTCTTCTACCATCGGGATTAAGGGATTTTATCCTAATTTTGTCTGGAGCATCCTTGGGTCAAGGGAATTCAATATTGTATAAACGGTGGGTGTGGCCACCCTGGGGGCAGAGTTGCGGGGCCCAATAGGGAAAATAGAGGTAAAAAACTTTGAAATCCTTCATCTATTGAGGGATAAAGGGATTTTATCCTAATTTGGTCTGGAGCATCCTTAGACCAAGGGGACTTTATTTTGTATAAACGGTGTGTTTGGACCCCTGGGGGCTGAGAGTTGTGGGGCCCAATAGGGAAATCAGAGGTTTAAATCTTTAAAATATTTTTTCTTCTGTACCATTGGTGGGATTTAATGTTATAAGAATAATTTCCCATGATTGCCTTATTATCCCGGTGAGCGATGCAGGCCCTATTTGCCTCTTGTTATAAATCACTACAGTGTAATAGGTAGCGGGGGCCGGTAGGGGACATGTATTGCTTCAGCAATACTCATTATGCTTTTTAATCATATCTCCATCTGTTGATGATTTGAAAGTTGCAACATACAATGGTACCGTGTTTCAGTTTACTGAGTATTACTAACAATAAGATAACCTGGAATTTTGATAGGATCAGTCTTAAGTGAGAATGATTTGCAGAGAAGAAAAATGCTGTTTACAAAAGCATGTTGAATTTTATTGGGTATAATTTAATTTCTCGTAATCTATATTTTCAAACTGTATAAATAGTGTATGCAAGTATTTAAGAATTACCAATTCCTATCTATGATTTGTAGCGACTCGTGGTTCACATTTGCTTTGTTTTAACTTTTTATTAAAATGTAATAAATTGAAATTATTTTGCAGTTTCTTTGTTGAACATCAGTTTCTCTAATTTCTTTGATTAAAAATTCTTGATTTTAGAAAAATTGTTTCCAAAACGTGTCGGTTTGTTTCACATTCATTGCATTTAGTTAAAAGGCACCAAATAGTTAAACTATATTATTGCCATTGACACTAATGTGTAATATTAGTTAGATTATTATTCAAAGAAGTATTCCATAAACAGCACATGTTGCACTGCTTTTAACAGAATTATAATTGTTTGAAATTCGAATGTTTAAATGAAAAAAGAAAAACTATGAGGGTCGAACTCGGGACCTTTACATTGTGAAAACTACATTTTATCAACTTTGTCATTCAGGAGTTATAAATGAGCAACAACAAAATACTAAAAGAGTCATATTCATGGTCACAAACTCTAAGAAAGGAACATTGAGAGATAAACTACTTGACTGGGAGGATACTGTAAGCCAGAAAAAACTTAATCACCTGTAGATAAGGGACATTACTCCAAATAATGAAACGGATTAGAAATTTTCTTTGCTATTTTCAATATAGCAGGAGTTCCATTTACCTTAACGAGCAATGTTCATAGAAATTGATTTCTCTGCGTGACCAATGCATATGTATTTTGTACATCTCGCAATAGTTGATTAGATATGACCAAATTTTGGTTTATGAACGAGAGGATATGAGATTTATTAAATTGGAATTCATTTTGATACGAAACTCGTATCATAACTTTCCTTACATTACGACAATTTCTTTGAATATTTGAAACAACCTTCAGCATAAGCAGTCCCAAATTTACGAACGTTCATTAACATGAAAGCATTTCCTCAAGGTTTCTTTTACCGCATAAACAAGTTATTTATGTTTAGAAAAACTTTCTTCATTAATTGTTTTCGAAAAGAATAAATTCTTTATTGCCAAGGAAAGGTAACTCAAATATTGGCCATATTGGATTTCTGATCGACCCCGAAAAATAACAACACTTGGTCAGGGAGATGTCAGTAACCTTCCCATGAAATATTAATACAATCCCTTTGCCACTATTTCAGCTGTAAAATGTAAAATGTTAACGGACGACGGACGACGGACGAAGACGGATAGCAATAGGTCACTTGAGCTAAAGCTCAGGTGACCTAAAAAAAGGGAAACGTGGGCTACATTTAGGAGGGTTGTCAAGTACGTATACAGGTAGGTTGTTTTAGTAAATTTGGAAAAAGTACTTGGTTCTCAGAAGCAAAACTTGATATTTTTTTTTTTCTGTCAGTAACATCCCTTGCTCTTACCGGTATTTCTTGATAAATGTTAGCGAAACTTCACAGGTATCTTTTGCCTTGGACTTCGTCTGTTCCTTAAACTAGTTCAAAAATGGTCATGAGAGTCAATCGTAAAAACATTGTTCTTGACAGATGTAAAAGAAAATGGCGTAACCAGTGAAAGGTCAATGTCATTAAGTAAAATTAGAAATTTCACTGTAACGTCAAACATGAATTTAGCGGCCGTACCTCTTTGACAAATTAGGGTTATTTCACTAGCGTGTTTAGGTCGGACATTCATATGACGAGTAGGAACATAAGCGTGATTGGTCAAAGGTCAAGGACAAAATTATTTAACATAAACTGTTAATCTTGAAAGCAGCACAGGTAACGCGGCCAATTTCCTAGAAGCAAGAGCCTAACTCTCGCTTTCAAATTAATGTAATGTTAGATGGAGCAACGATAGATAATATGCTTCATTCAGGCCTTATAAACATTTAATGACTGCATCGCAAAGTTCTTTTTTCTATCTTTAAGTAACATGCAAAATTCAATGGACATTTTTCGAAATAAGTATCCTCCTTTACGGTTGAAATGGAATACACTGAAAAACGAAGGACAGGGTCCGAGAGAGCCGATTCATATAATGTTGCTCAGGGGAAGGGGGAACAATCGAGTATCTTCAAATCGTTTATAACAAATATAACTGAGTTCTTTGACGCTATACACGAATGAAGAAACTGCATCGTGAATCATTATGCACTTTGAAGTTGCAATCCAGTTGAGAGCATTCACATAACTATGCAAACGGCGGACACATGTGCTTTAGTTAAAGATTGTTTTTGAAAGCGGAAAGAACTTCAAGATTTTATATGCCTATGGAATCGTTAACAACAAAGTTTGAATCGAACGGTGTATGGCTCCACTATATGCTTTGTTCGTTGCATTCAATTGTGCTCCAGTGTCATTTGGAAGAGCTTGGGGAAAATCAGCAACCTTTCTATCAGATGAACTCTGCTTACTGTGTCTATCAGTTTTACCAACGCATGTAGAACCCTTGATGCAGTTTCTGGAGTGTTTAATCTTGGATTGGCAGGCCAATCGGGCTTTTACTCATCTATAGTGATTTTCAATACTCATGGCAACGTCTTTGGCTTCTGAATTGAATTTCGCGTTCATTACACTTACAATTGAGTAAAATGTTGAATGCGTTGATGTCGGCAAAGGTGCACTAGATTTCCTGAAATCTTCATATGATCATTTCCCTTTTGATTTGGAAGTTTCGTTTTGGTTTGGTTTTATTGGGTTTTGCGTCTGATACACAGCTGAAGTGATTAAAGGGCGTTGCTTAATGTGTGTTATGTACGAGTGTATTTGTGCTATGTTCTTGTATTTGCCTTCTTACGGAAGCGCGAATTTGATGCCGACATTTAGAGTGCTTGTCTACTGAAATACCATGCCGAAGACACGCAGCATAGTATTCCATCCGGTCACAACGGATAAATCGGTTGTTGCGATTACCACAAATGCTGAAAGTTTAGCAGGACAAAACAACTATCATTTTTAATAACTTTGGTATGTCCCGGCCTGGGGATAGAACTCGTTGCCTAGCTACCACACTTGGGAATGCGTTCAACGTTATGGCCAAAAGTGAGGTATTGCCAAGCAAGTCACTGGGAAACAAAAAAAGTCTTCAGGAATTAGAGGAGAAAATTAAATATTCGAAATGTTTCAATAGGTACAGCAGAGTTAGTTTGGATGGTTTTGTGTCCCCAGTGTAGAGAGCAAAAATGCAAGTCCCCAATTTTACAGGGGATTCCAACATTAGAGGCATCTTACATCATGCAGTGGGTAACAGCAGGTATATTCTGTCTCAATCTCCGACCTACTTGAGTATGACATGGACGTAAGGATCATGATCTCATCAATGACCTTGGTGATGTTACACGCCAGAAATTGGCTTCGAAACACGATCCCCATATGGCGTCTAATAAAACTCAGCTCACTGACATTTATAATTTGGTACTAAATCAAGAAGTCTTTATTCTAGGTATCCAAATCATAGTGATGGTGAAATAAGTCTGCTTCAAGTGCTAAGACTAAGATCGCTGAACGGTAACGCCAAGGGGCTGCTCTGCCCTTTTGAATGTTTCAATACAGGCGCTGTACCATTCGAATATAATTTGCCACACGGGCGACAATCTAACAAGGAAAGGGAACCTATCATGTCAACTACCATGCCGAGGGGAAGTGTATTAAAGAGCGGACAAGGAAGTCGTTTCGTGCTTATTTGTTCTTGCAAATGTACTGCCTACTGTTTAAGTGATGGAATTTGTCCCATCCTGTCAAAAGATTATGTTATATATTACAATAATTATGGACATTAAGGCGAACTACATTTCCGGCGGTCAGAAATCACTTGCATGTAACACTTTCTTTATCGTAAAGCTTCCTAATGTAAAGGGCGCTCTTTCTATGTCTCTTCTCGATGTAATTATGAAGCACCAGAGACTTCATGTTGCATTAATTAACTTCCTGGTATCTTCATTGTTGGGTCATAAAGGTATCAGGATTATATAAAACCCTAAACTGATTACAGGTAAATGTCAGGATATGAATCAAACAATAAGTTCCGGGAATGCACGATGAGTGTCATACGGATACTAAGCAATAGCAAACCTAAGCTGTAGTGACATTTGCTTCAAAACTCTATATTTGTCAAATTATATAGAATATTTTTCGTTTAAAATTTTCGGGCTCCTGCCCTTCATCTATCGCATCGAAGGAAAACTGTGTAGATTCTGCGACATATACATTTTGAATAACTGCATATATTAGAGAGAATCTTCACAAGTTTCTCTAACGCGACAGAGGAAGGACAGGAGACCGAACATTTTCACCGAGTAACATTCTATGAAACTAAAGATATTTGGGAACTTTCAAAATTATTTTTTATCTTTGTTCATAATTCATGAATTCTAATTATTCTTGAAGCATTAAAAACCTGATTATTTCTTATAAAATTAATTTTAGAAACAAAAATATTAATAAATATATTAGTATAACATTATACATTGTATGTTAAATATGGTCTCTCCTTCTATATGGCCAATATAGCTCTGCAGGCTTCCCCTACATTATATATATATATCAAGATGAAATACCATTATTCAGTAAAAGCGCCACTCATCATACTTAACAATAGTAATTTTGCAAGAAAAATCATTTCAGTCAGCATAGCATAGCTTTGATTTTCGTCAGATTTATTGCCCTTAAAAATGAAAATTATCATTGTCTGATAACTCGAAAATTTAAGAGAAACGACAGCATGCAGTCTTCATACTCTTTAACGTTGTCATGATTTAAGCCAGTGATGTTTAAAAACAATTTTCATAAAATACATAAGTATACATACAGTAAACCTTCGTTATACTGTCACCATTTGTCCAGATGAATGCTGGCGTTTTGAAAGGAATTGGCGATAAATTGTTGGAATGGTAGAAAAAAAGGGAATATATTGGCGGTACGCGAAGTACTAATATAACGCGAGACATGAAACCAAGGCTGGACTGTACTATACTGTTCTATACGGGAGCGAAAGTATGTTTCTCGGAAGACAAAGCACGATGGACATATGATAAGTGATCATGTACATAAAGTTTTTGTTTGCACAATCTTTAGATAGAAATATTCGGTATTGTTGTTTCTAGATCCTTTTCTATAGTTAAAATGTAATAGTTACTTCCAGTATTAAAAATATGAAGAATTCGAGGTTCTTATATACCACCGCTTTATCGCAAACTAGTTTGCAGGTCGTCTCAAAGCGGTTCACATATTATCCGTGGTTAAAGGGCATTTGCAACCAGCCAATATCTTTCTCAACTCCCTGGGAATCATACAGCCGGTGCTGACATTTCGGCGCTCACAGCTAGCATTCGACCACATACTGCCCAACCACGTACTCATTTACAGCTGAGTAGACCAAAACAAGCGGAGCAAATTCTCTTGCTCAAAGATACAACACAGTGCTTTGACTCGAACCCACAACCCTTCGGTCACGAGCCCGGCGTCCTACCACTAGACTACGTGTCTCTTTTTATTCGCTTTCGACTTTTTAAAACTTAATGTTCCATCCAGTCGATCTTCTTTATTTTGTTGTCGGATGAAATGTTGATCCCTGATCCTGCTCGCTATTATCTTATTCAATTATATGCAAAACTGTGTATTCTTCAAATCATGTTTATATGTCCAGACTTGCCTGTACGACGTCCCCTTGTAAGCAAGGCTACAATAACTATTTTTCGATGACACCCTTTGGATATACAATAGTAATGCGTTGTACAGTTAAATGATCTCTGTCGGCAACAAGATTGCTTGTGGCGGTTACTGGCACCATTTCGTACGCGTAGTTAGTTTCGGTAATTGCTAACCTGCGGCTTTTTCACTCTTCTTTGCTATATGTAAACTTTGGAATAGCTACATAAAATGGCGTACATAGCTTTGCCATTTTACAAATTAGATACTCCTGTCACGGGATCCCTCGGGTGCGATGTGTTGAAGATGAAATGGAAAAAAAGGTAAAATGATCATAGGATGCGCAAAAGTTCAAATTTACTTTCATATCATACGGTTGCAGTTATTACTTCATTAGTAAGTATATGACAAATTATTACAAACCATTTTGTTTATTAGTGGAAGTAGCAAATTCAAGGATCTTTCGTCAAGGTGTTAAGATATTGAGATTCAGGAAAGTAAAATACCTTAGTTTTAGATAAATTGGCGAAAATGCGGTTTCGACTTCTAAATCGTGTTTCATGGTAATAATACTTACACGTGAATTAAGCTGCAAATGTAATTCATATTCCAGGCGTTTGATTGCATTGGTTAGGAACGAAGCTTCTTATCTGGATGCGCAATACGAGATAATGGAAGATGTGATCTAACACAATGTCTGGGTGTTAACCGGCTACTTTGAATTTTATTGTTTATTTTCGTCTACGTGATCAAAGTCTTTGTAACTATTGAGGATTTTCGGGTCATCTTAAGGTCTTGTCGAATCACCTATAATTCATCTGGTTTTATCTAACATTCTTACCATAACCCTTTGTCTGCCAAACGTCAAGACCATGTCATCTTCATCAGACAACGCGTCCTATGGTGTTGACATTTTATTCTATAAAGAGATTATAGTTTACAAGTAGCGTGGTCTGAAACCGCTACTTTATAAAAAAAAAAATAAGACACTAAGAATAGCAGGTTCCGAGCATACCCAAATTATAAATATTTATCAGTCCTTGGTGTTTGGCAAGCATATTGTTTTTGTATTGTCTAAGCTATGATAATGAAGGTCAACACTTGTTCTTCATTTCCGAGAGTTGGGTGATTAGTGTAGAAGTAAAGTGAAAATATACTTTGTTTTCGCGTTCAAATAATTAACGCAAAAATATCAACACGCGAATAAATACATATCAATATATGTTAAGATAGTATTAAAAAGATTAATTTCAATGAGAAGAGGGTAGCTAGGAATAGAGAGAATAAGGTATAACAACCGACTTCAAAACTGACAGCTTTCATCCTTTACAGGGCTGCTAGTTTTGAAGTTGTTTGGTACTGTAGTATTATATCACTTTTGAACAATGAAAAGAAGAATGACAAGTTTGATGATTTCCTGACATTGAATCGAAATGGAGCCAAACATTGATTTAGGTACACATTCTAACATTTCAACTGTAGTTAGCAGAGCAGCAGGTGGCGCAGCGGTAGCTGTCCATAAAAATATTCCTCACAGAATGATCAAGTTAAACACAAATTTACAGGCTGTTGCTGTCTGTGCAGCATTACACAGACAAATAACCGTCTGTTCAATTTATCTCCCTCCGAGTATTGTTTTCACTTGTGAGCAACTCAATAATCTCGTCTCCCAGCTCCCAACACCATTCATAATCCTCGGTGATTTTAATGGTCATAATAGCCTGTGGGGCTCTCCCAACACAGACGAGAGAGGAAGACGTATTGAGGAATTTATAGATAAAAACAACTTGTGCCTTTTTAACAACAATACCCCTACTTATTTACACCCTGCTACAGGCTCTCGTACCCACATTGATCTATCATTATGCCATCCATCCATTTTACTTGACTATGACTGGAGGGTAAATGATGATCTTTGTGGGAGTGACCACTTCCCAATTTTTCTTCAGAATATTGGGACTCCTCTTGATGATCCTCTACCTCGATGGAATATGCACAAAGCAGATTGGGCCCAATTCCAACACATGTGCATTGAAAAACTAACCATAGACAATTTTACTAACCTCGACGACCCTATCAAAACTTTTACTGAAACACTCACTTCTATTGCCCAAAAGACAATTCCAAAATCCGCTCCAAAACCTACGAAGTTCCTTTTATCTGAAGAATCTTTTAAAACACGCAGTAATCGGGCAGCTGCTCTAAGACGCTACTTCAATTGCCCAACTGCTTCAAACTACAGTGAATTTAAAATTTGGCGGGCAAAGGCTCGGCGATCAATTAAAATTGACAAAAGAAACAGCTGGAGAGAATATGTATCCAAGATATCATCAAACACGTCCTCAAAAAAAGTATGGGATATGATTCGGAAAATAAGTGGGAAAAAGAAAAAGGCAACATCCTCCCACCTCATTAATAAAAACAAAATTTTCTCGTCTATAACTGAAATTGCTGATGCATTTGCAAAAAACATAGCTAAAAACTCATCCCCTTTAAACCACTCCCAAAAATTCCAGTCTTTGAAAAAAAAGAGAGAAAAGAAACGGCTCAATTTCAAATCATCAAACAAAGAAAGTTATAATGAACAATTTACCCTACCAGAACTTGTTGATTCGCTTAGAAAATCACAGGACACTGCTTCAGGTCCTGATGATATTCCATATCAATTTCTAAAGCACTTACCGGACTCTTCACTAACATGCCTTCTTTACATATTCAACCAAGTTTACGCTTCCGGAAAGATTCCCGATTCGTGGAAGAACTCCACAATTATACCTATCCCAAAACCGGGAAAGGATGCTACTGACCCAAACAACTATCGTCCTATCTCTCTGACTAGTTGTGTATGTAAAACTTTAGAACGAATGATAAACACTAGACTGGTTTGGTTTCTTGAGGCCAACGATATAATATCCCCTCTTCAAAGTGGCTTTAGAAATAGAAGAGGGACAAATGACCATCTCATCAGATTAGAGACGTTCATTCGAGAGGCTTTCGCCAAGAAAGAACACCTTGTCGCTGTGTTCTTCGATCTTGAGAAGGCCTATGATACTACATGGCAGTATGGCATCATGAAAGATCTTCACGACCTTGGCGTACGTGGAAACCTTCCCAATTTTATATCTAATTACCTATCAGATAGACACTTCAAAGTCCGTGTTGGTTCAACTTTTTCTGAAACGTCTAAACAGGAAATGGGAGTCCCACAGGGTGGAATCCTATCAGTCACACTGTTTGGTCTTAAAATCAATGATATAGTCAAATGTCTTGGTCAATCAACAGAAGGGTCGTTATTTGTGGATGACTTCTTGATCTGTTACAGATCTAAGAACATGCACACGATAGAACGACAACTTCAACAGAGTTTAAACAAACTACAAAATTGGGCAGACGAAAACGGCTTCAAATTCTCTAAATCCAAAACTGTGTGCATGCATTTCTGTCAAAAACGAAAAGCACACAATGACCCAAATCTAACACTCGATGGCACTAGAATTCCTGTTGTTGAACAGACTAAATTTCTCGGCCTCATTTTTGATTCGAAACTCTCTTTCATACCACATATAAAGTATCTGAAGGATAAGTGTTCCAAGGCGTTAAACATTATACGAGTCCTTTCTCATACTGATTGGGGAGCGGATCGTGAAATGCTTTTGCGCCTATACAGATCACTTATTCGAACAAAACTGGATTATGGTTCTATGGTATACGGGTCAGCGCGCAGTTCGTACCTTCAGATGCTAGATCCAATCCATAACCAAGGGCTACGTCTTGCCCTGGGAGCTTTTCGAACAACACCTGTAAAAAGCCTGTACGTGGAAGCAAATGAACCATCCCTTTATGACAGAAGAATAAAACTTTCATTACAATTTGCAACTCAATTAAAATCAAACCCTAAAAATCCTGCTTTCAACCAAGTATTCAACCCCAAATACCAAAACATATTTACGCAAAACCAAAAACTTCTGCCAACATTTGGTATCCGAATTTTGAATTTCCTGCAAGAACTCAACATAAAATTGACGGACATAGCTGAATTTAACATATCTGATGTTCCTCCGTGGACCATTCAAACCCCCGATTTTAACTTTACATTACATGAGCGAGGGAAATCAAGTGTTATGCCCGAAGAACACAAATCCTCCTTTCGGGAATGCATTTCGAATTACCCTTCTCATACACAACTTTACACCGATGGCTCCAAAGAAGGTGAGAAAGTGGCAGCAGCCTGCTGTACTGCCAATACTTGCACTTCAGTCCGACTACCAGACGGCGCCTCCATCTTTTCTGCTGAAGCATGCGCCATTGGTTTGGCCCTCGACCATATCGATGAACACCGCATTAAAAAGGCAATTATTTGTTCAGACTCTCTATCTGTCCTACAGAGTTTACAGTTACGAGATCCTAAAAACACAATCGTACAAAACCTTGCTCTTCGAATATCTCGTATATTAAAAAAGTCTAAAATAACTTTACTATGGATTCCGAGCCATGTCGGAATAAAAGGCAACGAATTTGCTGACAGGGAAGCAAAAAATGCATTGAATCTCGAACAAACAAATATCAAACTACCATACACAGATTTTAAACCTACTATTCGTACAGCCATTCAAAATGAATGGCAGAAACGCTGGTCTCTGGAGACCAACAACAAACTTTTTAAGATACAACCGAAACTTAAAACATCTATTCCCAGTCGGAAAGATCGTAGAGAGGAAGTTGTCCTCGCTCGGCTCCGCACTGGGCACACATATCCTACTCATTCGTACCTTTTAAAACGAGAAGATATACCTTCATGCCACGCATGTGACACTCCATTTACAGTGGAGCATTTTTTAATAGAATGTTCCGATTTTAAACACATTCGTGATAACTACTTCCGAGTCCCGGATATGAAAACACTTTTCAGTTCCGTGGATTCGAAGGCATTATTTAACTATTTGAAAGACATCGGTCTATTTTATAGACTCTGATGTCTTTTAACCCACCTTATCATTTTTGACGTTATATATATATCGCATATTCCATATCATCTATTCGTTATCTCTTTTATTATTTTAACCCCGTTTTATTATTTTTTATTATCTACACATACAATGCGAATGCTTTTAAAATGAACCATTTTATCTGATTTTATCTTCGCTATTCACATGTTTGTTAAAATAATAAAATAAATAAATAAATCACCATGGCCCTAAATGACCACAGCCGTCGATGGGCCGTTAAACATAAACAAACAAACAAACAAACAAACAAACACACATTCTATGTGTTGAAGTCATTTTTAATCTCTCTTTTTTTCATTTCTTTTCTTTTTATAGAAACTATCTTGAAGAGGCCTGTGCAGTCGAATACTTGAATATTACTCTGTGGGTGGTAGTAGGAGGTTGTTACGTGACAAGTAGTTAAAGTTTTAAAAGGCCATTTCATTACCATGTTAACAATGTTGTTCTTCCAATTATTTGTCAGGAATTGTAATTGACAACCAAATCTAGGTACAGTTTGTGCTATTGGAGTGAGTAGGCGACATTGTCCCGCGCTGATTTATTAGGAACAGCAATAGTCTCCGGCCAAGCACTATAAACATTAACTAAACTGACTTGATTCCGTATTTATTTCCCGACAGTGTCGTTAGATACTGGCATGATAAACACTCCTGTTTCGGCTGTCTCACGTGAAGACTGGGTTGTTTCCTTGACCTACATGCCAGACAAAGCACCCAAATAAAGACGTACTCCTGCTGTTGTTTATACGTTTAAGGTCAAATGTAACTATATCAAATTCCTGTTAATACCTTTCTGTCTGTCGTTAGGACCCTATTTAGAACCGTAAGTGGTACATTGCACTCAGACTTAAGGTCATTGGAGTGTATTGATAAACGGAAATAGGAAGTACATCCCTAGTTGAAAATCCAATGAAAGGAGACAGTATCACATTTCCGCATATAATAAAGTTTAATATTAAACTGATGAATATTATATGTTAAGTATTGACAGAACAGTGTGTTCTCTCAATATTAAAGTATTTCAAAGCAAACCAGGCATTTATTCAGATTTTTTTTTATCAATGAGTCACATGTGTCCATTGTTCTGTACTTCAGGAAACCGGCTACCTATTTCACTACTGTGAAGTGTTTCAAGACAGATAACTCTTACATGCAATTACTATGTGTATATGGTTTTATTAAAAAATGCCAATTTTTAATCGTTTATAGATAATTTATTTGACACAATTTCAGCATTTATTAAATTAATGCACATTAATGCAATACTAATCTATGGCAGTATTATTTTAATGACATTATTTTGCAAACAATTGTGTCTTTCTTTTCTTTCAAAATTCACTCTTTTTTTCATAAATTTCCATTTAAAATCCTTAAAATTCTGACAACCTATATTTTTTTGGTGGCAGAAAATTTTCTTTCCTTCAAAGCAATATAACCATACGAAATTTGAAGAAATTCTACTGAGAAATGGTGACACAATCCTATTACCTTAACGTTTAAGAATTGTCGACTTAATGTCATCCATATTATATGTTTACTCTGAACCAGATTGCCTGTCGTATTTTCCTTCAACAATCTCTTTAGGGTAGGACCTGATTCAGTGATTAGTATGTGTATCAATCATCTTAATCTAAAAACAAAATATAAACAAAATGTTTTGTATTAAGAGAAAAAAGGGGGGCTAGGGTAGTACTGTTAATATTACTACACACTTGCTTTTAGTGAATCATAACAACATTTTGAGTTTGCACTGTTGTCTAGAAGGACTGCATCCTCGATACCCAGGGGTTACGCTAAATTTCGCTCTCTACACCCCTGGAATATGTCATAGCAAAATTGAAAGCACGAAGATAGCTGTTTGATTGGTCTCAGGTAAAATAACTGACCATTCGCTAGGCTGATACCTGTTCTTTGAAGATTACAAAGGAGAGACGCCCGACTTTAAAGCCTGATCATTTTTACCGTTATGTGATCGCGAGATACTTTTGATGTATATCAAAGGATAGAACTAGTCTTCTTGTCTCACCAACAAGGTGGCGCACACCGAGCCTTCAATTTCGCTTTGACATATTCCAGGGGGGTGTAGAGAGCGAAAGTGGGCGTAACCACTGGATATCGAGGATGGAGGGACTGGAACATAAATGTAAACATTGATGTGTAAACAAAGACCATGCAAAATGTTTTTACTGACCGTATACGTATGGTACATGTAGTCATTAATGTTCACTCCATTTCCCTTCGTCAAACAAGACCCTATACAATTGTCATTAGGGTCAGCATACAATACAATTGGCTTATTTACATCCGGAAAATAAGGCTCTATGGCATTGTCACTAGGGTCAACATACCATACAATTAGCTTGTTTACATCCGCGAAACCCAGGAGGGACACTTCTGCTACACTTTCATCAAAATGATCGAACGCTTATTAACAGCTGTGACCAAAAAACAATCAAAAGGTCTGCCACAGTGGAGAAAATTGGCAAAAGACGATTATTAAGTGAGGGTTTTTACCGTCTGAATGATAAAAACCCCAATTAATACGGTTTTGAATATAAAAATTCTCTTTTAATGTAAACTTAAGCTGTCATCGATGTTAGACAAAAACTCTTGTTGTTTTCGAAAATATCAAAATAAAATAAACGAGAGCAAACAAATCCGGATTTTGCAGTGGTTCCAAGAATTCATGTGGGCACCTTTTCACTGATTCTTTCAAGAACCTGATATCTCGGGTGAAAGGTGCTTAGCTTGTATATGACATTGCTTGCATAGTGTCTCCTGTGTGATACAATGGCATAACTTAATAATGGACTGGGTATTTACTTGTACCATTTGACGCTATGCCAAATTGATATCACAACCTAGCGTCAATCATGGGTCAGCACACCTTGACAGAATGTATTGTTCAAGTAAGGTCAGTAACCGGTAATGACCACGGGACATACGTGTAAATTACATCTAATCACCACAGTAGATATAGATACATGTACATTTAATTGATTGAAACGTGATAGAATTTGATAAAAATTATGCTAGCAAACATGTTTTGTGTTTGCAATAATACGAACAAGCTGTCAACAAGCATACTGAGTATTGCTAAAGCAATACATGTCCCCTACCTGCCCCCGCTAGCTATTACACTGTAATGATTTATAGAAATGGTGCCCTTTGGTGTTAATTTGGGAAAATGAAAAGTATACAATTAGCTTGTAACTGATTTTAATGTAATAATAAAATTGTAATGTTAGTATTTATATGAAATAAAAATAAATAAAAAATAGTAACGTTGACTTTGAAATTGACCCGTCAACCTGAAACTCTTACCTGTCGGAGATATTATGTTTCTTTGTAATAGTGTGAAGTTTAATCCAAATCCCTAAAGGAATGAAGTCGCTAGAGCACTGACAACGATTTTCTAAAAATAATATCGGTGACCTTGACCGGACAACCCTGAAACTCGAACTTGACCGATATCTTATTTTGTTGTTTGTAATTGTGTGAAGTTTGATTAAAATCCCTCAAGGCATGAATCCGCTAGAACGCTATCAGTGTTACGTACGTTCACAGACGGACGGAGAAGAAAACTATAGTCCCCTCCGGTTTCACCGGTAGGGAACTAATAATCTGATCATGTGGTCAGGCATACCAGGCTTCATGTAATTGCTTCAGATATATAAGCTATATTAGGTGTTATTACAACGTTTTGATAACTTACTAAAAAGTCTCCTACAATGCTAAATCGTTAGTTATCATATTGCCCTTTGGATATTAGGCTATTTCTATTGTGATAACGTGCACAGTGTTAAAGGACCCTTGATGCAATAGAAATAAATAAGTAACTGGTGCGCGGATGAGGCGTGTTATCCACTCTCGTTATGCTTTTGGGTGAAAATAAAACGGAGTGTCAAGAAGTCGTAATTCGAATGCAACAACGATAAATAATGAACAAAACAAGATCGAAGGAAAAATTTAAATAGAAACCCTTGAACAGCCATGGGTGTTCCAGGTGTTAATCATAAGGACGTGGCTGTCGTTTGTTTCAGCGACAAGAGCATCCGCTGTGTAAATCTGGCTCAAATACAAGTAATGTCACGTCCTCAACGCTCGACCAGGGGTAGTGACAAACGACAAAAAGGCACACAAATAGGCAAAATAAAGACCATCGTACAAATTATTCTACTGGGTGAATTGTATGCTTTCATTTGAAACACAAACAGCTATTTAAATGTATTCATTTTCCCCAAACAATGCTCCATAGCATCAGACCATGCCGTACGCAGTCGAAAATCTCACCAGTTCCAAAATACACATATCAAAATATCCAAGAGGAATTCTATTAAATGTGAAATGCCTATTAAAAAAAGAAAAAGCAAATGCTGTTTTCTTTTTCCCTCTCCTTTCAAAATTTGCCAATTAGCTGACTTTAAATGTTCCAATGTTAGATAATCAGCATTCCCTGATAACGCTAAGATGCAGTCAATTAATAGCAGTCGATTAAGGTTAATTTTTGATCGTTTATTAAACCTTTGAAATCTGAAACAAAAGCGTTTAAACCCATAATTATTGTTCACAATATTAAACAATTAAATTCATATTCTTTACGAATGTGCTAAGTAGAGTCGACAAGCTAGGAATCTTGCTGGCTTTCTCTCGTGCTGTTTTAAAATAGTTTTCATAGTGTAATTAAATGTCTGGGGTGGATAAGATTTTGAATGTCTGGGAAGATACACATAATATTATGTTCGCCATATTTAAAGGTTTCCCCGGGTATGGAGATTTGAATTACATTGATTTATAGTTTTGTCACTTTGTTATTTTAATATTTGCACTTTGCCAACAACTACCTTTGATAATGATATGTTGTTTTGACTTTTTTGATAACTACATGTAGAACTTGTTGCTTCCGGTTGTGTTTAGGATTTAA
The DNA here is from genome assembly GCF_002113885.1 of Mizuhopecten yessoensis. NCBI lineage: Eukaryota > Metazoa > Mollusca > Bivalvia > Pectinida > Pectinidae > Mizuhopecten > Mizuhopecten yessoensis. The sequence continues at coordinate 1,712,236 of NW_018408493.1, forward strand.
GCTGTCCAACTTAATCAAGATTTCTACATTAACAGCTTGAATTCCACACATATACACTGTACATGTATAAGCATGTTTTGACAAACAGAGCTCGCTTTAAACTTTCGCATGCGTGCATTTCCTGTCTAAGGCTTAAGTACTGAAAAATGCTTGTATTTCGTGAGGGTTTATATTCGCTATTTTAATGACTTACTTTCAAAGCGCGAATGAGAACTCCAGGGAAAAGTTTTATTATCGGTCTGTCATTTGTTACTATCAATATCATAAACGTACGTATACCAATGGACTCGTACTTCCTTTTGTGTATATGTATATTGAACCTGATATTAATACGTTGGTAAACGTTCATAGGAACCGATGGAACGCGAATTAACTCCGTTTCGGAATAGGTTTAACGCAAGTTTAAAACCCCGCGAATAAGTTCCAGTTATAAAAACGCGAAAATTTCACACCGCGAAATTTAAGTACTTCACAGTATGGGTCTGGAAATTATATCAAATAATGGAAAAGCCTTATGCCTTAATGAACCTAATATTGTTAATGTACATAACCATCTGCGCTACTTTAAATAATGACTGCCTAGTTTTAACCTTACCTATTGTGAACTTTATTTAAAAGGATGATTTACATTATTTACAATATTTTATCCTTGTCTTTGAATGACTGTCTTTCTCATTAGGGATTGTTTATTTTTCAAGGTTATGTTAAAATGCGTTAATTGAACATCTGCTTCCAAAGCTAAAAGAGCCATCAATTTTTATATTTATAGTATGCCTACTAATTTACTCGTATACGCTGATCTACCATCTTTATTAGTGCTATTTGTTTGTTTTGTCCCTTTCTTCCATTGTTCTTTCTCTCCTTTCAGGTCTCTTTAACGAAAAGATTAATTTTCCTTGTTGCAGCCTCTCTTGCTCCAAGTGTCTTTCTTTTGTGAATCCCATGGACGTTTACTTTCATCGTGTCTATGTCGCCCGCATCCCCAACATTAAACGCGTTACTTATTGTCTTGTTGACCTCGTTTACCTGTCTGTTTGCTCCCATACTGTGTCTTGTTTCTACAACGTTTTGCTATGTGTCCCTGGTGTTTACATAAGTAACAACATTTTACCTGTTTAGATAACAATTTCCAGTGCTGCTTTCCCATTATCACAAACATAGTTGTTGGCAGTATCTAAAAGTTCGTCTGTTCACCTTGCTCCTAATCCAAAGACACATGTTTACATGCGTTAGTGATGCATTCGATTGTTTATATTTAGATCCCGATAATGCTTTTTCCTCGCTCCCATGGTCTAAATATTTCTAAATATTTTCTTTGCTTCGCTTATAGTTCCATTGCGTATTACAGGTTGTTTTTTTGCAGAAGGTAAATGTTAAATCTTTTTATTGCTATCAAGTCATATATTTCTGTATAAAAACTTTACGCCTTTTCGAAACTAGCTTGAAACTAAATCTACAACACTTATTTTAGTCTTCGCCACATTAATGGATTTTTCATACATGTATATATAGATGTAAACGTTTTAATTATCTATTAGTCTTTATCCTTACCCCTGCGGTAAACTGCTGGATATCCTGCTGTCATTTCAAGAGTTACCTAATAAGGATTGTTTAAACAAAAACACCTAACCTGTGTCTTTCTGAGCGTTGTGTCTCAAAGGTTGTGTCTCTGTTGCTAATCTGGTTTGGATACTATGGTGTAGCTTTAAAATAAACTCATCTGACACAATGAATTAAAACACCACTGGCTAGTAAGTTTTCAAATTCATTTACTCAGACAGCCTAGTAGCTGTTTTATCTCCAAATATATTTGTTCGTTTGTCTGTCGTAATCTCTCACCATTATGTATCTAATTTCTCTCCCTAAATTGAAATGTTTCTTCTCAGGTATTCGTATCACTCAAACTCGTGATGTCAAACAGATACTGTACCATCTTTCACTACATCATGTAACTTTCTTATGTTTTAATCGTTTTCTGTTTCAAGAGTAGTTTAGATCAAATTGTATTCCTAACTTACTGGATCTTATCATCACCGCTGAATCAGAGAAAGACGAAAACGCTGTATGATGCAGCATTATCCTTTTTTGGCATTACCAAGATTTTAAAGGTGCAACTCCTGTTTTGGTGTTACGTTCATCTTCCGGGACGCTTTAGATCTGGGTTTGACCTTGAATAGCAATGACGAGTCCAACAAGGACAAACAACGGATAAATGGTGCATTACAAAGTGAAAATTGTATTCGTTTTGTTCGCTTTCTGCATCGACATGTGAAGTTTTAAATAAGTGATTCCTACTTCGTACTACTACCATCGAACGAGCTAACAAACTTAACGGATTTTGGTAAGGGTGAAAGTTGATAGGACGTTCATACTACTGGAAGCAATTGAGGTTTGCAGAATTTCCCTTGTTTCTCAATGGTTCCTAGATGTGCATATTAAATCTTGGGACTGATTGGAAATTCAAAATGACTGACGGACAACCGTCTAAATATCGAAAGGTCAACGTTGCTTGCGCTTTTTAAAAGAATACTGGAGGAGTCTTTCTAAAATTTGAAACGAAGGTTCCCCAGTCATTATTTGTGTGTATTGAATATTGGGACTGATCAGAAAACCAATATGGCCGATAAACATCTATTTCTCAGAAAGTACTGGAGGGATCATCATATTCAATAGAAACGAGAAAGATCAAACATACATATATACAGATCATATAATTGTGGGTGTCACCTTTCCTGACTGTTGAAGTTTGTTACCGCTATTTATCAGAAATTGCTTGAGGAATCCATCCTGCGTATTATTTTTTCTTTTTCTTTTCAGACAACCGGCATTTACGTCACAAGGTACTACAATAATATCCCTAATTAGACATAAAATTGTTTATTTACAAAGCAGATATTTCCTTTGGTTTTTATTATCCCAGTTGTTTCGGTTCCCTCAAATGTCTTTACATATATAAGTCGAAGGAATATTGATCATTTTGCATTTAGCGTGCGTATTTGTCGAACAAAGTAAACCCGACTAAATAAAGCAAGCTGATACGACTCATTGGTTTGGAAAGGCCAGTCGGAAAAAAACACTGATGTAAGTTTTTTCCCAGCTTGATTAAAACAAGTCATTCTCCGTTTCCCATGTGGCCAATTACGGTTTATTCCAGACAAAAAGACATTCAGGAAACAAAATAATTGTCAAGTGGTCGGCGTCCTAATTATAGTACTTTTCCCAAATACTAAATAAATCAGTTCTATTTGTGATGTTAAGCGTTTTATGAGCTGCAGAATTAAATTAGCACGAAAAGTTAAGACCCATGTGGTTTCTTTAAGCTTTAAATCGCCGTCTGTTGGCATTCACAGCAAATACAAAAGCTATCAAGATTACAGAAAACAACAGACTGCATGGAAACTGAAAACACTCTATCAGATGTAGTAAGGGGATAGGGAAATTCTATTCAGGTGTGTGAAATTTGGGAGTAGAATTTTGTCAAGCATCTGTTCTAACCCCCAAGAAGTAAAATGAACTAGAGATCTAAGAAAATGTACAAAAACTTATTTCTTGACCTTTTTATAAGTTTATAAATACTGAACAAAAAAAGAGACGCACAAAGTTCCCCCCTGCAGTACACCTTAGTTGTAAGGAAATAATGGAATATTTGGTCAGGTATTACACCAAGAACGATCTCCCTTCTCAACAATCTACCCTGAAATCAGGCAAGCGATGACGATGTCATTGTGTGACTTTGTGAGCTTCTTTAGTCCAAATCACGCGGCGTGATCAAGCCAAGCCGGAGTTTTTCAAACAAATAATCTGGACGGATACTCTAAGTTCAGCCACATTAATTTTCCACGTTGGCATTTTGATTTTGCCATTGACTGAGATGCCACGCTTAACGCAAATTCAGAGGGGTAGAGCATTTGCGATGTTGATGGATGGTCATAGCCAAACTGCTGTCGCACGGCAGTTTGGTGTTGGCCCGTGTACAATTAACCGTCTCTGTACACGTTCCCGTGCTACTGGGCTAGTTTCCGATCGTCCCAGGAGCGGTCGTCCGCGTGTAACGACCGCACGACAAGACAGGGTGATTCGATTGTCGCACTTGCGCAACAGATTCAAGACTGCTGTAGAGACTGCGTCGCATACCTTAGGTACTCATAGCAGACCCATTAGTCCTCAAACTGCCAGGAACCGCTTGCGTGCCGGCAGAATCATTGCGCGCCGACCTTAAGTCGGGCCACCTCTGACACCACGGAGGCGACAAGTGCGTCTTGACTGGATGCGAAGACATGGCCCGAATAGGTTTGGGATGCGTCGATGGAGGCGTGTGATATTCACCGACGAGTCTAGATTCTGTCTGTATCGCTCAGACGGAAGAAAAAGGGTATATCACAGACGCGGTGAGCGTTTCGCCGACGCATGCGTGGTTGAACGCGATAGATTCGGTGGGGCCTCTGTAATGGTTTGGGGAGGCATCTCCCATGGAGTAAAATCCCCCTTAGTGGTCCTGGATCAAAACCTCAATGCCGTTCGATACAGAGGCCAGATCCTCCAACCACATGTCCTTCCACTTCTCAGACGTCATAACCTAATTTTCCAGCAAGACAATGCTCGAACGCATGTTGCCAGAGTTTGTCGTGATTTTCTCACGGCAAACAACGTTCACCCTCTGAAATGGCCCCCGTATAGCCCCGACATGTCTCCCATTGAGCATCTGTGGGACGAGCTTGACAGGCGAATTAGGAAACGTCAAAACCCCCCAACTAACCGCGCTCAGTTGATCGCAGCATAAATACAAGAATGGAACAACATTCCCTTAAGGCGAATAAATGTTCTCATGAATTCAATGCATAGGAGAATCCGTGCAGGGATTCGTGCAAAAGGTGCCCACACCAGGTACTGAAGTGTCATTTTGTCTTTCACGGGTATCCCACTTTGAGTATCTACTGATGACACGAGTCACGTCAAACAGACTTTTCTTCTACAGTATTGTAAAGAGTAGACTTGTCCCTTCATATTGATATAACATTTTGTATAAATTTCCCAAAATATCATAGGCTATTGATTGCATAATTTAATTGTGCGTTTCTTTTTTTGTTCAGTATAGTTACTACGAGGTAAGATTTTTAAAGAATTTATTCTGAATAGCCCAGGGTTAATGATATTTTGCTTGCGAAATGATGAAATAAAGGCAACCCATTTTGTTCAAATTGTTCAAACACTGCAGGGGTCAAATATGTAGACATCTTAAACAATTTCTACTGCATAACAAGGAAGCCTAGGGAGATAACATTTGGCAGGTACATGTAGTATGCAGGGATTGAGTGTTATAAAATATTCTCAATAGACGACTTTGACCTACTTTTGACATCAGAAGTGTCAAATGTGTTTAAAAACCTTGAACAACTTTTGAATGACCAAGCCGCAGAGTGTAATAATATCTAACCATGGATATGCTGGTTTGCATGAAGTTTTAATGAAAATATCTAGACATCTAGTACTCTAACTAGATAGCACTGCAGGAATTTGGGGCCTCTTGTTCACATCATATCAATAAAAGGGCCAACACATTCATTACTCACATTTTGTTCAGTATCGTTCCTTAAATAATCTATTTTTAACTTCAGGCAATTTTTAAAACAAAATGGGCTGAAAGAGAAACACTGATTTATCAAGTACACGTAGCTGATCATTGCTGCTCTCCTTTATATTCATGAAGGCTAATGACACCGAAGGAAAACGCTCGATTTCCCAGGAGCCTTAACCTTGTCCCTTACGAGCACGCTACGAGTGTTGGAAAGACAATGATTTCCATAAGGCATGTTAAATAATGTAGATATGATGATTCAGTCTATAGTAAAGACAGCTTCAGTAGTCATCGTGATAGTGAACCAGTCTGCCAGTATAAATATAGAATGTTTATCATGACTGCGATAGTGCTGTATCCAATCCCATCAATCCCATATTATTGTAAGAGGAGAATAATGTTTGACCCCCAGGTGAATCTGGGTTTTCTTTTGTGTCTTCTGGTAATGGGTATACATTGTATTCTAATTCATATGAGATGTAACACGACATTTGATTGGTTAATCAAAATAATTTGTGACAGTAAAACCATGATATACCGTCTGCAATTTTTTCATTTGCATATGAAACCCGGATGGCGAATGCTAATGACGGTGATGACCCCGACTGACCCTAGTACGTCATGAAATTGATTATTCATGACGTCACGAACAATAGCGTGACCCCGAAAGGTCAACGTAATTCCAAATAATATCTTTAAATCGTCGTTTCTTTCGGTTGGTTTGATTGGTATGAATAAGAATGGGGATTACCCTGCTGTATTTTGAAATTTGCGGCGATATATCGTGATTATCCCTCCCCCAACCAAAAAAAATAATTACCCCCTCATACAAGCATGTTTATAAAAACGTATTATATAAAATGTCACATTTTAATTAATTTGAGCTTAAGTCTGGCGCATAGTACTCAGCCGATTTCAAAAGTAAAAAGTTGAGGGTCAACACCGAAAATATTTCTCCAGAAAGGCAGACAGGGTATATAAAGATAGAGGCTACATCTTATTGTATATGTTCCTAGATAATATCAGCGATGAAAACGCTAAACAAAATATCCTGGCCAACTGGTAAACGGAATCAAAATGGCATGTAATCGATTTTTTTTGTCAAGGATAGGAATGTGTGTTTGAAAGTTCTTGAAAGATCTTTATGTTTGTCTGTGATACAGAAATAAAGTCATTTCATTGACAAATAAGCATGTTTAAAGTACATAAACCTTGATTCATGTTGAAGATACGATCTAATGAGGAAGGGATTGCTGATATAACAGGGTTTTTATGATGCCCCTTTGCGCGAAATGTAATAATACATGAATTATTTTGAAAGGGAAATGGTCCTCTATACATAAGTTTTTTTTCAGGATTAGACTGAATTGAAGCATATCTCTCCTCAAGGCTCTTTGATTCTATTGTGTTTTCGAAGCGAAACCTTATGGAGAGTAGAAAAACAGGCAATATAGTCTAGATCAAGAACAGTCTTTGCTAAAATAGGTTCTTGCCACCTTACACCTACTTGTTAAATGCTCGTTATATTTTAGCTTAACGAGTCCGTCCTTAATGTTAATTTACAAAACGCGATTTTCGAGAAAAACTTAATTTACAGAAATTGTTTTCGTGCTCTTTAAAGACAATAATCCCGAATCTCTATACATACAATTTTAACCAAAAATCATTTTTGTTTGTGAGTATATTTACATTTAACATTTTGTTGTCAAGCTTATTTGTCTGTGAGCATTTCGATCTGGTTGGGTTGTTATGAAATACATTAATCCGACAGAAGTACTATACCAAACATACACGCCTTACAAAAAAATGTAATGTAGCTTCTTAAGAGGGAACAGGTAGATACTACTGGATGATTGTGGAACGTAATGAACTTTATTATAAACTCGAGAAAAAATGTCTTTTCTCCCTCCCCTTCTGTCTAAACAGTACTTTGGACCAATAGGGAATTCGACCTTTTTGGTCCCTAGCATCACTGATGAGTCATAGAAGGACGAAAAAGCTGTATGATGCAGTGTAATTAATCTTTGGCCTTCTGTATATATATATATAAATAGCCACAGGTGAAATTACACCTGTGTGTTTATTACGTTCATTTTTAATAATAAGTCACAGAAATGTACACTGGCACAGTTGAAAAAAATCAATGGAAACATCATAATGTAGGCAGCGACATGTTGACGACAGACCCTCTTCCCCTCTCCCCCCGTCCCTAATGATTTTAAATGTTGACAATTGTATAAAATCCCAAAAGAGAGGCAAACATGTTCTCACCTAAATATGTTCATTATATATTTTATAGATTTGTAATAATTCAAAATAGCTGTTTACGCGACACCTCCCCCCCCCCCCCCCCCCCCCCCAGCCAAATAAATACATTATTTTCAATTGAGATAGATTTTAGGGAGTGTGAGAGATATATTTCACTATTGACAAACATGCCCTTTATTGGGCTTTGTGTTTCCCATTGGATACTTGGATTATACCGGTGATTAAGACCATGAACAGCCTACGCTCACTGCTTCACATGGACCGACACGTGAAGCAGCCCACTCATGTTGGCAGTGCGTGTTGAAACAATACCGTTCGATATCTGTTCTTATGCCACCCGTGCCTGACTTGCTAGCTACAAACAATCTCATTTCCGTTTGGTGTTGTTTTTTATGCTAAATATAATTATCGTGACGTCAAATTATATATAAATTGTCCTGTTTTGTTTTGAATAAAAACACCACAAAAAGATGCAAGGTACATTAAGAGACGGTATGATGACAGAACTATCCCCAAATGATAAAATCGTCACGATGAAGACATTTTAAGGTTTTTGCTTATCATTAACACATTTTGTGAAATCAATCCCCCCTAAAAGAAAAGCAATACTTAAGGCAACTTGTATACTGGACCTTTGATAAGTACTGCAACAACCTACTCTAAGAATTACTGATTATCGTGTCATATACTAACTTACGGATAAGTAATGCAACAACCTACCCTTGAGAATTACTGATTATCGTGTCATTAACAAACTTACGGATAAATACTGCAACAACCTACTCTAAGAATTACTAATTATCGTGTTATATACTAACTTACGTATAAGCACTGCAACAACCTACTCTAAGAATTACTGATTATCGTGTTATATACTAACTTACGGATAATTACTGCAACAACCTACTCTAAGAAATACTGATTATCGTGTTATATACTAACTTACGAATAAGTATTGCAACAACCTACTCTAAGAATTACTGATTATCGTGTTATATACTAACTTACGAATAAGTATTGCAACAACCTACTCTAAGAATTACTGATTATCGTGTTATATACTTACTTACGGATAAGTACTGCAACAACCTACTCTTAGAATTACTTATTATCGTGTTATATACTAACTTACGGATAAGTACTGCAACAACCTACTCTTAGAATTACTGATTACCGTGTTATATACTAACTTACGAATAAGTACTGCAACAACCTACTCTAAGAATTACTGATTATCGTGTTATATACTTACTTACGGATAAGTACTGCAACAACCTACTCTTAGAATTACTGATTATCGTGTTATATACTAACTTACGGATAAGTACTGCAGCAACCTACTCTAAGAATTACTGATTATCGTGTTATATACTTACTTACGGATAAGTACTGCAACAACCTACTCTAAGAATTACTGATCATCGTGTTACATACTAACTTACGAATAAGTACTGCAACAACCTACTCTAAAAATTACTGATTATCGTGTTATATACTAACTTACGGATAAGTACTGCAACAATCTGCTCTAAGAATTACTGATTATCGTGTTATATACCAACTTACGGATAAGAACTGCAACAACCTACTCTAAGAATTACTGATTATCGTGTTATATACTAATTACTTACGGAAATGTTCGTACGAATTGAACATGTACATTGAAATTCGATTAAATAGTACTTTCAAAATAGATTCGTTCTTTAAACACACAAAGTAACGGCTTGACCCTAGTTTTCAACGCATTAGGTTGGACGTATGCGTATTAAACCTCCGCTCAATGTCTTCATTATATTTTAAAGTCTAAATATTATTTAACATTTTTGTTTCATAACAATACGGAAAGAGACATCTTAATGCATAAAAACAATATACAGAATAAGCCCTTTTCGTGCTTCGTTTATATTGCATTGATAGATAATTGATTTGCATGAGATTAATGGGTACAGCACGAATGTTCCTTGGAGAAAGTCCAGGCCAAGAAATGGTAATGACGACATATATCATATACTATTGTTTGTGGAAAACATGGTTTCCAAGGTTCCTTTGAGAAATCCCGGATCAAAAAAGGGGAAATAAAGAAATCTTTCATATCTTTTATTGTAAAATTTCAGGTCTTTAACCTACGTTATTTCGGTAAAAATGTTGTCAAAAATAAAGTCATAGAATATAATAAATATTATGATAATCGCAAACTGCCGGAAAACGGGACGTCATAATGGCAATCGATAACGTCACTACTGCAGGGACGAATTAGAAATATTAAAAATGAAAGGTATTTCAACATAAAAGGGATGTCTGTGTTCTAAACGAAATATATTACCCTGATCTAGTGGTTGAATATAATTTACAATACCCGTTATACTTTTACAGATAGTTTAATAGAAAATCCATTTGTCGTGTGATTTAGTGCAACCTGAAAGCTGCCAATATAATTGAAATAAAGGGAGGAAAATTGAAAAAAGTTCCCATGCCTAAAAAGGCACCTTGCCCAAGCAGACTGTTTATCTGCTTCACACCCATCTCCGTGTCCAAAGCTATGACAGACCTCCCACATTGAACCTGAAATTTGGGTAGAAGAGAAACGCATTAACACGAGTGGCAGATTTGGCGGAGTGGGAGAGAGATATTTCATTGATGATAACAAATAGCCCCATATGCGAATATTACTAGAGAATATGACCAAGACCTGCCTACACTTTCCTCTCCACATGTTCCAGCACGTGCGGCAGCCCACTCATATCCGTGACGTGTGGCAAAGCAGTAGCGTTCAGCTTCCGTCATTGCCTTAGTGGTGAATTTAAACAAATAACAAACTCGGTTTATTTGTTTCGCGTGGGAGTGTTTTTCAATTAATTGTACTTACCATAGTATTAACATTTGTGTGTTTTTTTTAAAAAGATTTAATGTTTTTGAATAATAACGTCACAAAAAATATTTTGGCTGTAGTATTTGGTCAAAAATGACGACAGAAAACTTACATGATTTTTTTTTCCATCTCAGTGTTCGTATTACCTTTTTGCAATGAATTTGAAACATTTCATAGCCTTATAATTACATACCATAAAACAATATATTGAAAAGATGGGTTCAATATCTGGTCCACATCCCGCCTTCATTATTTGTACGTATTAACCTATACAGTAAAGGAAGATATTATTTTACAACATTAAGTACATGTACGTGAAACAACACCACGTTACATGAAATATATATAGCTACTTACCTCATTTATAAAATGAATACATTTCTAAAATGGTGTACTGAGAATAATATTACGGTTTGTTTACACTTAAAATATATTGGTATACATAAACTATGCATAGCAAAACTTCAAATATGGTCACAAAATGTCATTTCACCAACACTGAGTTACCACGAAAGCTTACTATACTAGCTTGTACTTAACTATTATGTTACATAATATACAGCTGTAACATCAACTTAAAAATATACACAACATCAACTGACTCCGAAAATGTCAATATGTTAAAATGTAACATATGGAAACTAAACATCATATTATAATAAGCTCTGAAAAGATGAAGACATATCCTTATTATCAATTACTCATCATATTTGTCCCCGTTTACACCATTACTTTTCTTATTACAGTCTTTATTAAAAGTAAAAGAAGAGCATTTACATGGAATCCCTTGAAACAAGAACAAAGATAATGAGACAAGTTTTTTCGGAACGGTATACGCTATATACTTCATCTTAAAGAACAAAAGTGACAATTGTTATCTCATGAAGAAGATAAATATTCAAAATCAAAATAAAAGTCAATGTCTTTCACACAATTATGCTTTCATTGAATCGCGACTTTTAGCACTGACATAAGGTTCTGGCATTGACTTTTGGCCTGGAATGAATTATGAAATTATAATTTCTTATTTAACACTCCTATACCCAAACCTTCTTGTACTTATTGCATTTCGATATCAAAGAAGGATGCGATGCTAAGACTCATTTCCCATTGGCATTGATCTACATTTGCGCGAGATACAGTTTATCTTGAAATATCGTAATAACGGGTATAGTAAAATTTGGCGATATTGCCAGAATCCACAAAAGGGATGCAAGCTGCACTGAATACCTTTGTGGGTATTGGAATAAATGGTAAAATAACAGTTATTAGAAAGATACTAGAAAAATAAAAAATATATATATAAATATAGTATATAGTAAAGAAACAAGTTCTTGTGAGGGAAAATGTAAAAAAACAAAACCGAACCCAAGTATACAAGACCGACTGTAAGGCCTTTTTGACCTCTTGGGCTTCTACATATATATATATATATTGTATATGTATACATTGCGTTCTCAGAACAATGTTATAGAGCAGATTTAACTTGAGATTTTATAGAAATAAGCTCGATATAAACATAAAATGCTCTAAAAATAAGGTTTACTTATAAGATACATTTTATTAACATGAGGAGCGCCTTAATTACGTGAATGGCAAATAAGGCAATACATGTAGTTTGCCGCAAAATGGGATATGTGACACTCCCAGTAGATTGGTGGAGCAGGCCTTTTGATACAATACATTGTGATACTATTTTTATTTTGTTTAATTCAGTATAAGTAAGAGGCTTTGAAATTATTAGTTTTATAGCAGGAGTGGGTTTACAATTCTGAAAGCTAATGTAAATGTGCGTTAAAGGGACATCACGGTGAAAGATATATATATTTTTCGACTTTTTTGAAATTCTGCATGAATATGTAAAAAGAGTCTCCTAATGGAAAATAACGGTCGGATTTTGCTGATACAAATTCACAAAAATGTGTAATTATAATTAGAAGCGGAGATATCAAGCTGAAATGGAATCGACAGAAATGCTGTTTATGTTATGAATAAATATCTAAAAATATTAACCTCGCTAGTGTCTTTGTCTAGGTTTGAACACAGATGTACTTTTTTTAGTTATGTTAATCGGCATGTATCGGAGAGTTTACTTTGCCGTTCTATATACAATAGTTTATGCGAGTGGAAGGGGTAAGTGACTGGTTAGTTTGATTTTGATTTTGCCCTCCAAGGGATAACTGTTGTGATATTGTATAGTACCTCTGTCGGTACTCGGGGTCACATGAGATACGTGCGCTATTAGATTTACATCATTTATAATATTCCCAGTTTCAGTAAAATGGTATGATTTAATTATACTGTTGAAGTAAACTATTTTTTTATTCACATGCAATATTTAAATATATCAAAATGACAGTTCAAGATGAATAACTGCTACCTTATGAAAGCGGACATTATGGTGCGGTGCGTTCTAAAGAAAGCTTCAAGGATGTGACCATTGTGTGATGCGGTCTGCTGCGTCACAAGCTGCTACGGCGTTGAAACATGCAGGTTGATTTCAAAGCCAATTTTAGATTATTAAATTTTATATTGTTTTAGTGACTATATGATATGCATCATTGACAGAAAATAAAAACTATAGATTATTTATAGTAATATTACAGCGTATGTTTATATCATATACTGGTTACTGATGAGACATGTAAGGGTACATTAAATGCAAAAATAATCTATAAGATTTGTATATTGTACATTTTATCTTATTCATGTTTCCTTTGAATCATCTACATTTACAGTCATCAACATTTTCTACTGTGCAGTCATATGCATATTTCATCATTATTGCTTTAAGGGAGAAGGCGAACTTTAAGTTTTATAACTTGTGTTTAATCCCTTTTGTATTTGTTTTGCAAATAAAATATATTTAAATCAAAACTGCTACCTAAGTTCGTGCTTATAGTAAATAGGATCGCAAAACAAAAAAAAACTTTTTTTAATCGTAATATTTCAACAGTTCATGATTTACATGTTGACTTAGAATGTATGATCATGCAACAACTTTTTCTCTATAAATAATTAATTATTTCGACTTCAGATAGAATCGGAACACGCATTGAAAACGTTACGTTTTACGTTGTAAAAATGGCGCGTGCTACCGATAACTACGGCTTCTGTGTGGACAAAAGGAACAGATTAAAAAGGGTCCATTTACAAGTAGGCTTTAATCTCTGTAAATTATCCAAAACATATAATTATTAATCACCTCAACATGTTCCTTATCTGACACATTTTCCACATGTACACGTCGTGGATTTGCCAGAAATGTTTATTGTGTGTGATGGCTTAAATGACTTACTAAGTGTTAACGTATGAAGACAGTGAAGGTTGAACAGAGAGTATACATGGATATATATATATACGTGTATATGTATGGTCTAGGAAAATAAGGCCATAGACATTGAGTTGTAATAAAAAAAAAATCACAAAACATTTCATTTTTTACACTTGTCATGCCGAGATGCCAACACATATTTCGTCATATAAATTTTGAATATTGGCATGTGTGCAATTAACTTCTGAAGATGAATAATTAATAAGGGATTCAATAATATAAGTTTCAACACGGACTTAGAAATCGTATTCCTTGGTTTCATAGTGCGGACAAGAAGTTACATTTGCCTGACGGCCCCTCTCTAGGGGCCCGTTTGGAAACTTTGCATCTCGGTCAGACCACCTTTGTTTACTGCCTCTTTTCAAATTCGTCGCGTGACGTTATTGCCGCTTTTTTTTACCAGGGCTTTCCCGAACAATTCAAGTGATCAAACTGGACATTTGGAACGGACTATGAATATGGGGATAGCAAGGTAACATAAGTGGAAGTGCATACAACGGTGTGTGGAAAATAGAGAAGATTTCAATAAATACATTCAATAAAGTACCATACATTGAATTTTCATTCTGAAGTTAACTCTACGTGAAGATTTTCAATGAATCTCATATGTTAACAACATACTTAGTTAGGCAAGTGTAAGCTTCATTCGACTTAACCAAAATGGCTGCTCTCTAAGAGTTACATCAATACAAAAGAAGACAAACCTTCGTATCATGACAGTCAATTGTCGAAGTATCAAAGATTAAACTCAAGAACTAACAGCAGCCATAGAATACCTCAAGTCTGATGTAATTTGTGGGACAGAATCCTAGTTCAAGAGAATAAAGCCAGGCACAAACCCAACTGATGACGCCATCAAATCCAGTGAAGTTTTCCCACCAGGATACCAGGCATACAGAAATGATAGAGGAACACTAGGAGGAGGTGTATTTATACTAGTCGACAAAAACATCATCTCCGAGGAAAAACCGTAATTCATAACAGACTGTGAGATAGAATGGGCAAAAACAATCAACAACAAGGACATGTACATATCCAGCTTCTACATGTCACATAGAAACATGAAGGACCTACAGGAACTTGAAAAATCTTTAAAAGACAAAAACATCATACTGGCAGGGGACTACAACTGCCAAGATATAAACTGGGGAAATTCAACGGCAAAACACGGCAGAGAGACGGATAAACAACAGCGACTAGTAGACATAACAACTAATGCGGGCCTAACACAAATACACAACCAAACCACAGGAGAAGATAACATACTAGATCTCGTCTTCACAACAAACCAATCCCTCATAAAAACATCCATAAGTGTACCAGGAATATAAGACCACGACATTATCATAACAGATATGGAAACACGGCCTTATTACCAACCGACACCAGCTAGTAAATGTTACATTTACTCAAGAGCTGATTGGACCAAATTAAATAATGTCTTAGACAAGCTGCCAAGTACCATCACGGAAATGCATGAGAAAATCATGAGCATTCAAGATCTGTGGAACACCTTCAAAGCCAAATTACAAGAACACGTTGCTGACTGCATCCATTCAAGAGGAACAAAGACAAAATACTCAGTACCGTGGATAAGACACAAAGAAAGGAAAATACTAAAAAAAAGGCCAGACTTTACAAACAGGTAAAAAAAAAATAAAAAAAAATTGGACCAACTACAGGCATTTCCAAAAGGACTGCAAACGTCACCTAAGGCAAGCCGAATGGAACTATGTCAACAATAACATTCTAGAGGGCCTCTCCAAAATTAATACTAAACCATTCTGGAAGTACGTGAAGTAAAAAAAACCAGGACTCCTTTGGAATAGCGCCACTAAAATCAGGAAACAAGCTAATCAGCGACAGCAAACAAAAAGCTCAGATACTGATAAACCAATACAAATCAGTATTCACAAAAGAAGACGTGACCCACAACCAACAACTAGTAAAACTGCAAAACGCGAGATAGCACCACTTAAAATGTATATGGAGGTAGTGAAGAAACTGCTCAATAAAGTAAACCCAAACAAAGCATCGGGACCGGACAACGTACCAAACAAAATACTGAAGGAGTGTGCAAACCATCTAGAACCAAGTCTCACAATCATCTTCCAACTATCTGTAGACACTGGCCAACTACCAAAAGATTGGAGAGACGCAAATGTCACAAGCATCTACAAGAAAGGGGACAATCACCGAGCCGAAAACTATAGACCGGTCTCACTAACATCAGTGTCCAGCAAACTATTAGAGCACATCATATGCAGACACATTTCATTTCATTTCATCAGATTTTATTGACTTTAAATATGTCAATTAGATTGGAAATCAGGCTAGGCCTATTTAAGTCCTTCCTAAACTTATTTACAAACATTACATATATTCTGTCATAACAATCAAATTAAACAGTGCAGGGGAGATAACTCCAATTTAGCTTGTGAAATGAACATTTTCAACTTTTGTTTAATAATTTTCTGTTTATGTTTTAGATATTAATAATTAAATAAATCATGTAATATTTATTGACAACCCATCCTTCAGAATGTGATATGGATTCATATAGGAAAATGTAGTTATTATTATATATCTTAAAATTTATTTAACAAAACACTATAGAATATTCATGTAACTATGATCGCTTGATTCAATAAACATTAAGAACACATATCCTTTCAAAGTAATTATCAGAGAATGGTTGTTAATTTCCCTTCGAAGTTCTATTTTACGCGTGCGTTTATGTTTTGACCCTTTCATAACGACGTACTCCCCATTGACTCGACAATACCATAAACAATTGCTGTTTAGATCGTTTTAGAGTTACTTAGATAAGCACATCGAAGAACACTAAGAATACGTCACAATTTAATTTTCAAAACGTACTTCAAAGTTGGTTTGCTGTGACATTGGATCCAAGGACGATAATAGCTGAAGAACGACATATTTGATTGCTTTTTAACAAAAAAGAATGAAAATAGAATCTAACATTACACCTTAGGAGTCAGGAGTGAGGAAAGAATGAGTTCTATTTATGCTCTACTGTACTGTGAGATAAGACGGTGTAACATTTATTATCACAACGCCAAAGCCGTTTTTCCTGTGAACAAATTAGTTGTCCATGTGCCAAAGAGAGTACCTCTATTATGTATTTTCCTAACAGTTTTGGCCGTAACAATAACTAGCATTTGGACGTTAAACGAAAATAGAAAACATTGAATAAATGCCGTCCGCCTCAGGTACCATAACGTTCGCATCACATATCACCATCAAGTTTCCTGTTTAAAGAATTCCCCCTCGTAACATTGACGATACATCACGTTTTCACGTCGGCGATATTATCTTTTTTATTGGTGCATGTACTTATCACGTACAGTCATATATATATTTTAAGCAACAACCTTGGAAATTCAAAAAGTGGTATCTCAATACAAAGTCCCTTAAGATGCAATCACTACAATGGGGCATATTTAAAATGACCACTCAACACAGATCGCGCCACTTATTGGGGTGGGGTGGGGTGGGGGTGGGTGG
>NW_018408493.1:1730067-1888643 GCF_002113885.1 Mizuhopecten yessoensis
GGGGGGGGTCCTATGAACAATTTTGTTTTGTTTTATTGAGCCAAAACACACCAAAACACACCTTTGCATGTTTCATATCCCCAAAAAGGACGTTTACGTGCAACGCTCTTCCAAAAGCCTCCCATGTAGTACAAATGACACATGTTCATATATATCCGTGTAAAAAAATGCACAATAAGAACCACTGGCTGCAGCGTTGATAGCGCAACGAATAATATATATATAAAAAAACTAAATATTTTTATACATTCAGGGACATCATGCTATGTAGGTTGTCGGGTGGCGAAGTGGATAGCATACTTGCCTTTCACCAAGGCGGCTGGGGTTCGATTCCCCGATCTAACGTGCAAAGGTATGGGGTTACTTGCCTGACCAAGTTGGTTTTCTCCAGGTACTCCGGTTTCCTCCCACATTAAGACCTCCACGCACTAAAATATCCGGGGCAACAAGAATGATAATTTTTAAAACTTGTATTATAATTGCTATAGAATAAATAATTTATATATCATATCATGCTTTCTGAAATACATGTAGTTTGATTATCTATCTTTGCTACATTGCCTTATAAACAGTGATGTAGACACAAAAGCACATTTACTTACAATTTAGTTTTGATTTATATATTTAATTAACATATTTTAATGCTATGTTTCGAATTTGAGAAATATCTTGGAGATATTAATATTAAAAACAAGATTTAAAAAACTAGTGTTTTTGTGATATCAATGATCATTAATGGCAATATATTTGCAAATACTTTAAAATAGCAGAAGTTTTCGAACAGGAATCTGAACACATACTTCCTTAAGATTCCACAAGCCCCTGAAGGGGGCTATAGTCACCCTAAAGTTCAACCCCCTGATATGTTAGAACCCTATTAATAATCGGAAGTGATATTACTGAAGCCATAAAAATATTCCTTAACAAGGTTAACATAGTCAACAATAAGGCATGGATTTGATAAGATTATAAATAAGAAAACAAAAGCTAAGATACAATGTTCCTGACCTGTGCTTGAACCTTAGAAGACCTGCCATTTCAAAACAGTCAGTGACGTTATAAATACGCTAAACATGTTATTAACACTGAAACGGAAAAGTGCTATAATGTTTATAACAATTCTAGGTTTTTATATTAACGGTTACTAAAGGACGGCTGCTGCTAAGTAAATGCGTTCCCTGGTCAAGGTTTGTGTAAGGTCTTTGGGTTAACACATTTATAATGGGAAAACGCATGTTCTTCTGGCATATTACAATGATTTTTGGTGCATTTACATAGTCACAAACATTTTGTTTTGATGATATGAGTCTTCTCAGCTATTGCAAGAGAAATTAAGCTCCGCATGACCAAGGTATATAAATGAATTTTAGATAAAATGTCATTTCGCAGCATAAAGTTGGGTTGCATTTTTTTTTTTTTTAAATCATCAGTCTTTATGCCTTATTATTTATCATGACCTTGCTATGTAACATTTTACTGGCTAGTGTACAAGTTCAATTTATCTATAAACATCCCTTCCGATTTTAAATTGGACTTTATAAAGATAACCTATCTCGCGCTGAAAGGACTTGCCGCATTATGGGTAATTTTTGGCCTCATAAAAAGTGAAATCAACTTTAATTTATTTTTGACAATTTCTGTTATAAACATCATATTGTTGAATTATGGCTATTAAGAATAAGAGAGTAAAATCACAGTAATATAAGTGACATGCATGTTTTAACAAATGTGCATTTGGCAATTATGGTCTCAAAACGCCAATATTGTCCAGCGGAAAAAGAATAAGCTAATACAATTTAATACAATATTTGTTTGAAACCATTCTCCTCGACTTGACATGCCTGTAAGATAATTTGTTCTGTTCAATTTTAAGTTTTGGATCCAATGTGTCTAGTCTACTTTTCACGTACTAAATTCATAACACTATAATACGTTATTTTTATTTAGCCACATGCTAAAAAAGCGTATTGTGTCATGTCTGTGTATTTTCATAAAGAAATGACTTGTGTCTACATGAAAACCATATCTCAATCAAAATATCAAATCATAAATCACCTGCGTAAATATTTTCTGATGCAATAAATGGTTCAAAATTAACTTGTCTTATTCAAATAATGGTAAGGTTAGAAAAGATAAAATTTACTTTTGTGGACCATCCCGATAGCAGTTGGCCGTAGTCTCGATTTCGTTTCACTAATATGCCTTAATGGTACTGTGTCATTAATTTACTTGTCTTTTTGGACAGCGTAAATTAACATGTAGGTAAAATATTGTCACATGGTCGACAAACGTGCCACCCCCGCATTGTTTTAACGCGGAACTGTCCGTAATATTGTGTAGGCGTAGCTGTGGAGGCTGATAAGAAACAAGTATTTTATATGCAGTTTTTCGCTTTGACACAGCGACAAAGATGTCAAAAGATGTCTTTTGATGTTTTGAAACTTATTTGACGTAAATCTTCTCCGTTTAGAAGCCAAACAGGCGAAATTTGTCCTAGGTAGTTATTTCTTAGGCTTTCTGTTTTGCCTACTAGGTAGGCACGGTGCACATTGCTTTTTCCAGGCGTTCGAACACATTATATCAATTTTATTAAGTGGAATATATACGTTAATCCATGCAGCCTGTTAACAACGATAATAAGATACACAAAGGGTAACCTCTTAACTCTTGTCATTTTATATAAACCGTATGGAGAGAAAAAAACGTTTGTCAAAAGAAAATGGGGTTATAAAGTGTTTGACGTCATACTTTGGTCACTATTAACGATATCATAAATTATAAGGTAATTGAAAATTAAAAAAAATAACGATTTAAAACAACATTATTCCAACCATTTAGGAGTTCTGCCGAATGAAGTCATATTTTACAACTGGAAATGAATGACGCACATGTTTTGTTTTTAAATATACGAATATATTATATAGGTAATGAATGAGGGACATTATAACGAAATACAATGGTATACGTTCACACTACATACAAATGTAGATAATGGGATGCAATATAAAGTGAAATTAGCGTAAATGGTCATATTTTATAGAAAATTGATAAGAAAAACCATAAATGAAAGACAAAAATAATTCATTAATAAATGAACGAATAACAAATGAACAAAAGAACGTTTATATGAAGGAATGGAAATGGATAGATGGATACATAAATGAATAAATGAACAGAAGAACGAATGAGATTAATCAAAATAAATAAATATATTGTAAGCCTCTAAAACTAGACATTTTCTTTTGAATCAAACCATCGTTGAGTTGTGTCTAATATTATAAACTTGTAAAACACTTATATATTCCACTAAGCTTATTTTTTTCTCTCTCTCCCTCTTTTGGATTTCACGCTTTCAAAGTATATGTCGTTTATTTAAATGTCTCAGTACTGTTGGGACTATACACACTGGCTAGACTGTATGGAATTTGAAACAAATCATACGCAAGGTCAATGCTAATCTAGTATTTCCCCATGAAATGAAACAAACAACAGGTGGTTATTTAAGTTAGATCATCTTGAGAAGTTGGAATGCACCGTAAAGTGTCATTGTTTTATTTCAATATTTTTGTCATTGTGTTTCATTATTCTGTCGAGGAATTCTATCAAATTCTGCTAGTAGCCCTTAAGCAGCCATTAATCATCATTCCTGTTGTCATCATTATCATCATCATCATCATCATCATCATCATCATCATCAGGCGAAAGTCATTATCACCGTTTAATCACATTATGTGTTATCTCTCATTATAATAACCCTGGTGAATAGAATGACGCTGATTTTAACTAGGTGATAATCTCTGTAGGATGAATATGGCGAAAGGAAGAAACATGGTCAGCCCATTGATGATTATACTGGACCGAAGCCAAGTTGGTTACCTAAAGACGCGGGTCAATTGTCCTAACTACACCATTATGACCCATACAGTGTACCTGATTAATAAACTGATTATTTCGTTTTCTATCTAGAAACGACTTAGTTAAAATTTAAGGTGTTTCATGAAGAGAGTAAACAAAATACGAATTGACATGGCACTTTTGACGTCATTTGATAATGGCCATAACGTGACAATGATTGGTGAATTAACATAGTCATTAGTGTTGGGTCATGTGACGTCAATCAATTAGCAATGCCATTATATTCTAATTGGTGTTCTAATGTCGATCATAGATCATTCCTACTGTATGAAAAATGCAACTGAATGATCGACCATTTGTCGATTTGTGATTTTGCTAAATAGATCCCCTCAGTATGCAAAGATGTTATTTTGTGTGTATGCAACCAATATCAAAATAATCCAAAAAGAGCATCTGTAACGTTATCGTTTTAAAAACATCTTTCATAACGGTAATTTTATCCCTAGTATTCCACGAGTATGATAATAGTATAATTTTTCCAATAGATTATTCTGTGATTTTGGTTGGGTTTTTTGGGTGAAAGATCGACTCCCCAATTCCCATTGCATATTAAGCGAATGTTTTTTTCTTGATCATTATTCTTTCCCTTTTGGACTTCCAGTTAGATTCATTCAAACAAAGAAAGAACTGTACCCAATCCATATTTGCACTCTGATGCTTGTAAGCCTAATAACCGTTTTAAAATCGTAACAGAACTCCTTTAACCTAGATACCGATCTTTGATGTATAGCTACCGCATTACGAGTATTCTCCCTTGGATTAAACATGCGCACATTGAACTTCCAACTCAGGAACAGTGTTTCCGGAGTGACGTCGCAACATATGTTGAGCCTCCTATATATTACCACTATTACCTATATTGGCAATGCTTTCGATGGTTGTATGAGCAATATTTTATGCTAAATCTTTTTTGCTGTGAACACTACTAACATCGACTAGAATGAAAACCACGTCAGATTATAAATCTCTTTCGATTGTGCTTGTTCAAACGGGTCATGCTTTAAAGCATCAACAAATGTCTTCCAGCAAAATGTGCAATAATACTTTTTAAAGTAGCGACATCAGAATGCATGTTATTCATACAATTTTTACGATCCACGGCTTGTCGTATGTTTGTATTGATCTGCATAGTTAATACTGAATAAAGTCAGCTACATCAGAAGGCATATTGCTTGTTTTATTGTTTTGAACTTATAATATAATAACTTATGAATAAACAAATGTATATGAAAATACGAGAAAATAATGATGAATTAATTTTTAACGATGGGTGACGTGTCACATGTGAATGTTCTGTACTCTTCTGACATTGAAGCATCTTCATACTTTATCATTTAGAATAGCAATTAAGGTAAGCGACATATGAAGATATATTGGGTTTATGGTTATGATACACATTATAATAATAATAAAAAATTATGCATCAAGTTTCAGATCGATATGCGGGAGAAGATACATTAATGATGACGATGTACAAGTGCATTTACGATGTTTCACCGTGTGTCGCATACATGTTTCAGACTTTACATTGCTGAACACTGAGTGCATTGCTAAAAGTTATGTCGATTGTTCACGTACTAAAATGAACATTGGTTTATTGATATAATCATATGAATAACATATTTTCTGATGTCGCAAACATTATGTTCGTTTATTTGCATTTCGCTTAGTAATCAAGTTTTATCAGAAGGAAACATCGTCTGATTCCAGGTCATGGGTTATCAACTCGGCATACCAAAGATCAATAAAGTATGTAAACATTTTACCTGATTGGTATGTACAGATATGTAAAAAATACTATACACAAATAAACATGTACGTCTCTCTTGTGGTCTGAAGTTATTGCACCAAGACCAATAAATCTGCTACTGACTAATTTTGGTATTGTGTGTCGACTATTACAGTGTGCTCATCATACGCTTCTAAGGAAAATTTATACTCTATATTGAAAACAATATTAGTGCCTTTAAAATTTCAGATGACTTAGTTTTCACTTATAAAAACAGCATTTTAGCCATGAACAAGTGTTTTAACAAAATAATAAAATATATATTGTATCAAAATAGTAAAGAGATAAAATCCCTTCAGAAATGGAATGATCTTTTTGCATTGGACTGGAATGCCATCTGGCTCTTTATAAATAACACTATCATTGACAGGAAAATCAAGGATTTTCAGTGGAGAAGCCTACACAGAATTTTAACCACTTAATATAAACTTAAACAAATGCAGAAATCAAATGGTCTATGTAACTTTTGCAAAGAAGTACATGAAACCCAACGACATATCTTTAGTGGGTGCAGGTTTAGTGAAACAATTTGGTTCAGGATAGAACAATTACTAAATGAATGTCTAGCAACAAGCCATGTACATATTAGTTTAACAAAAAAGGAAAGAATCTTTGGTGTCTCAGAATATAATGATAATATGAATAAACTATGTAACCTAATCATATTTCAGTCTAAATGGCTAATTTGGAAGGCAAGAAATCTACAGAAATTTGAAAATGAAGATCAAATTCCACTATCATTATTTAATAGGATAACAAACCAATTGAAAAATACAGCGGATAATATAATAAGTGCAAACAGACAAAATTATACATTCATTGCTTTAATTCCATCATTGAAATCACAACTATTATTAATACAAATACAATTATGTTGCTACTGTAATGAATAAGTACAAAAAAAATTGTGAGTCTTTTTAAATTAACCTACTCTGATAATGAAAATAATGAGTGAATGAATGAGCCTGTGTGATAATTGGAATGAAAAGGAAATAATATATAGTTTACATGGAATGCAAGAATAGCATATATTCATTGTACTTTTTAGATTTTGGTATTTTGATCTGATGAAAATTTATATAATATAAAAACAATGTATACCGGTAATAAGAATGAAGTAGAATGATGTATAGAACAATGTATGCAGGTAATAAGATGAAGAATGAGGTAGTGATATATAAAACAATGTATGCTTCCTACAAGATGATGTTCTTAAAAGATGAAGAATGATGTATTGATATGTAAAACAATGTATGCTGGTTATAGGATGAAGAATGATGTATTGATATGCAAAACAATGTATGCTTCTTACAAGATGAATAATTATGTATTGATACGTAAACAATGTATTCTGGTTATAGGATGAAGAATGATGTATTGATATGTAAAACATTGTATGCTGGTTATAAGATGAAGAATGATGTATTGATATGTAAAAAAATGTATGCTGGTTATAGGATGAAGAATGATGTATTGATATGTAAAACAATGTATGCTGGTTATAGGATGAAGACTGATGTATTGATATGTAAAACAGTGTATGCTGGCTATAGGATGAAGAATGGTGTATTGATATGCAAAACAATGTATGCTTCTTACAAGATGAAGAATGATGTATTGATATGTAAACAGTGTATTCTGGTTATAGGATGAAGAATGATGTATTGATATGTAAAACAATGTATGCTGGTTATTAGATGAAGAATGATGTATTGATATGTAAAACAGTGTATGCTGGCTATAGGATGAAGACTGATGTATTGATATGTAAAACAATGTATGCTGGTTATAAGATGAAGAATGATGTATTGATATGTAAAACAATGTATGCTGGTTATAGGATGAAGACTGATGTATTGATATGTAAAACAACGTATGCTGGTTATAGGATGAAGAATGATGTAGTGATATGTAAAACAATGTATGCTGGTTACAAGATAAAAAAGAAATAGTGATATGTAAAGCAATGTATGCTTGTTATAAGATGAAGAATGATGTAGTGATATGTAAAACAATGTATGCTTGTTATAGGATGTAGATGCATAGTATATAAAAATATGCAAATTATTGAAATAAAACATGTTGAAATAAATAAAAACAAATGTCTTCCAGCAAAATGTGTAATAATACTTTTTAGCGACATCAGAATGCATGTTATTCATACAATTTTTATGATCGACGGCTTGTCGTATGTTTGTATTGATCTGAATAGTTAATACTTAATAAAGTCAGCTACATCAGAAGACATATTGCTTGTGTTATTGTTTTGAACTTATAATATAAGAACTTATGAATAAACAAATGTATATGAAAATACGAGATAATGATGATGAATTAATTTTTAACGATGGGTGACGTGTCACATGTGAATGTTCTGTACTCTTCTGAAGTTGAAGCATCTTCATACTTTATCATTTAGAATAGCAATTAAAGTAAGCGACATATGAAGACATATTGTGTTTATGGTTATGATACACATAATAATAAAAAAAAGTATGCACCAAGTTTCAGATCGATATGCGGGAGGAGATACATTAATGATGACTTTATTTTTTAACGATGTACAAGTGCATTTACCATGTTTTACCGCGTGTCGCATACATGTTTAAGACTTTACATTGCTGAACACTGAGTGCATTGCTAAAAGTTCTGTCGATTGTTCACGTACCAAACTGAACATTGGTTCATGGATATAATCATATGAATAACATATTTTCTGGTGTCGCAAACAATTATGTTGGTTTATTTGCATTTCGCTTAATAATCATCTTTTATCAGAAGGAAACATCGTCTGATTCCAGGTCATGGGTTATCAACTCGGCATACCAAAGATCAATAAAGTATGTAAACATTTTACCTGATTGGTATATACAGATATGTAAAAAATACTATACACAAATAAACATGTACGTCTCTCTTGTGGTCTGAAGTGCACCAAGACAGATAAATCTGCTACTGACTAATATTTGTGTTGTGTATCGACTATTACAGTGTGCTCATCATACGCTTCTAAGGAAAATGTATACTCTAGAATCGCCTGAATTGAAAAGCTTCAAAGATGACGTCCAGACTACATTGATTTAAGTTCCCTGTGTTTATATATATTTCAGCACAATGATAATTCAGCTAACCATCATAAAATGGTGTGGTGTTCAGTCCGTCCTTAAACAACTCTTGTTATCGCCGTTTTTCAAAAAGAACTTCTGCAAATAACAAATGTAGGTCCCCCTTCATCATCATTGTTGGCGTGTGTTTTATTTTGAAACTGGTAGAAAGGTAAAATTTGAATCCGGGAGGGCAGCTTGGATTTTGACAGCTCAAGATTGGTATCCCCAATTATCAAGAATTACTTTGTATACAAGAAGTACGTAATGGAGTTTTTTCTCAAATTTCATTGGTACTTTAAATTGGCATGATACTGATTGGAAAACAAGATGGTTGCCAGGCAATCATATGGGATATGGTATTGAAATATATCGATACTCATTGAAAAAAGCAAGATGGTTGCCACGCAAACATCATGGATTTCGACAGTTAAAGATGGCATTTTTTTATTCTCTAGACTTACTTGACAATTCTTTCTAGTTTCAAATATGTAGTGCCCTTTTTTACCTTAGTTATGCATGTTTAATTTTGAGACTGATCAGAAAAACAAGATGGCTACCTGACAACTCATCTAATAGTTAAAAATATAGGTGTAATTGATACGAGTAACAAACATGTAAAGATATAATGAAGATCTTACAACTTTTGGTATCAATATCCCTCTGGAAATTTTTGAGTATAGTCAATCGCCTTATCAACAATGTAAGCAAAATCAAACAATCAAAGACTTTGGCATTTAGATTATTGACATTTGTGACAAAGTGAGCACTACATGTACCTGAAAGTGGTTTCAATTACACATATACAAGAGCTAATTAGGACAGCTGGTGCCCGGCCTTACATGTATTCATGTCCAAACGGTCAGCTTTGACGTACCGAAAGTTTATTATGACAGGTTTATAGGTCGAATAATACATGAAAGCTATAGACAATGTCGTAATTGTTGTACGGTAAATGCTTTAACGAGGTACATCCTATATTCAAGTGAGTCTGGATTTTGGCCAGGAGAAGGGACAGGTCAGAATTCGAATGCCAAGGAGACACATGGCGAGGTTTCGTCTTTATAGTACTGTACGTATAGATGAGATGTTGTAACCACCTAGATATATGAATAAACAATGCCTGTTATCAATCGTTACGTGTGTTTACGGCTGCTGTGTCACACATCATTCTTCGCGTAATCTATTGCATATTCATGTACATTCTGCCTGAATGTATGTCAATGTCAAACACACCATCACATGTTCTTATTATAGCAACGCAGCTGCAGCAGCTTAACTCGATTAAGGGGAATTGGACGTCTGCTTGTCCTAAAGCTTGCTCCATATTTCTTTACGCCATAGCCAGCACTGTTTATTTGCATGTATACATGGAACCTGAGTATCCATTGATATAACTGTACTTTCATAATACAAAGGAAAATATGTACAATTGCTTTGACAATATACCAACACAGGTATCCAGAAATAATACATGCATTGACAATTTGTTTGGCCAGTGTAGAGCAAAGTTGGACTGGTCAACCAAGATTATACATGCTCGCACCTCACACAGGGAAATCCAAAGTGATACTTAGTGCTAGATTTTCCCGTATGATCTAATTCCTGATGTTGCAGATTTAATGTTATCTACGGAATGGAATACGTTTTCTACCTTGTAAGTGCGGCCTACAATGTTTCCGCGGAAGCATTCAAACGTAGCTTTAGTAGTGACGAAACCATATTTAGTTCAGACCCCGGACGGGTTGGTTGGTGTTAACTGTATCGAAATGTTATAGTTTTTCAAACAAAAAGGAGCGAGGAAATCGGTCAATTAGCCAATCACTAAGTCAGCAACATTGTATCACGTGCCCAACTGAACTCTTCAGAACTCAGGGGTAATGCTA
This sequence comes from Mizuhopecten yessoensis, assembly GCF_002113885.1. Classification (NCBI taxonomy): domain Eukaryota; kingdom Metazoa; phylum Mollusca; class Bivalvia; order Pectinida; family Pectinidae; genus Mizuhopecten; species Mizuhopecten yessoensis. The sequence continues at coordinate 1,740,762 of NW_018408493.1, forward strand.
TGCACAAGGCCTTGTGAAATATACACAGACTCACTTGTTCAACATTTAATAAATGATTGTATTCATGATCTCCTGACAGGCGAACTCATGAAATTCATATGGAAAAACTGCTGACATATATAGCATAGCTTTATTCTTTACTGAATGGGGAGATTTGTAAAATTTCTTTTCTCTTTTACATGTACATATGCCTCTGTCTTCTTGTTGTCACGTCGTGTTTAAAGAGTTTCAATGTAATTGCGATGTACTTTCTTACTGTTAGCTGTAAGGCAAAACAGGTTTGCACTTTTTTGTATTTAAGTATAACATTGTCTGAAAACCTGCCGTATATTTTACTTGGAACATAAAGCGACAGAAGAGTACTCGTGAAACACAACAAGTAAGAGCAGAAGTTATTACACCATGTGATAAAATTATGGCATACATTCTGCTGACAAGGCTGCAGGTAACTCGCATCTAGCACAGCGTGATACAGTGTGAAATAGGTAACGAGAACGTATAGGAAACGAGACATACATGAACTAGTTTTAGGTGCAAGGTTCATGGATATATGTGTTTCCTATCTAAAACTGCAAAGTAATTAAGGTTTAGGTAACGTGTTGCTACTCAGCACCGTTAGGACTATGAAAAGATAGTGCTATACATTGTGTAAAACGTTCTTAAACTATTTTTTATCATTTATGCAGTCGAGACCAACATCCCATCTCGCGAAAAGATCTCTATTGTATATCTGATTTCTGTATAACTGTTCCCCATCAGATATATTCCTTGCCAGATCATTTCCAATGATTTGGTTTTAAAATGTTAAATTTACTGATGTTTAAATGAAACTCACTATACAGCTCAATCTGTCACTGAACAGAACAACCTTTATTCATATAGGATAAAGGTATGCCTTACACGGACGAAGAATATGTATTCTCTTTACAGTATATAAGCTTCTATATATTGCCAGGAAGGATATTGAAAGGAAAACCAAGTGTTCCACATGGGCAGCTATGATTTTCAAACTGGTATTCCGTAAAATCAAATTGATTAAAAGACCGGACCTTTCTTGCTTAAATTGATAAGTTTTACCTGTTGAAGATGAAACCCTATCGTAAATTTGCTGGTAAGCATATATAATTAGACATTAAAGGAGAGTTTAACTCCTTCATCCCTGAAGATTCAAAAAGAACTATTTCAACTTTTGAATTGGAAGAGTTCAAATGGGGTGAATGAGTTAAATGGTTTCACAAGACCCAACTCTGCAAAAAATGTGAAATGATATTTTGACACGGCCCATCGGAACACTGATGCTGCCATCATATATATTGACTTCTTGCTGTGCCAAGATATCATTTGAATCTAACGTTTTATTCTTACTCCTAATAGCATGATGTCACTGACGGAGGTCGACTGCTGACGGACAAACTTACAACACAGGATTTTCAAAGATGCAGATTGATATAAGATACATGTATGTACAGGTGCTATGGTCCCCGTCATGATCTCATTGGGAATATGCTTTTACTTTGAGTGACATGGAATACGTTTCTGGTTATGATCATTAGTGTGCTTTACTGTCTGTAGTCGCTGCTCCGAATTCCTCTATGAGGCCTCGACATTATTCAGATTTGACTTACATTTATATCGTGGGTGTCGTCAAGGTAGCAGAAGACACATGGACTTCTTCTCCTTGTACGTTTTCAATGGTCTCCATGTAAATCTTTCATTTGTTCATAGTTTACCTTACTAGTTTATTTATCGACATAGAGTTAGCATTACGGTTGTGTTATACTTCTGTATCCTCTCAATGATTTTTGTTGTATAATATATAATTTACCTGATAAATCTACTTTATACATCATAAACTATCTTTTCCCTCCCGTCTTAATTACAGTAATATAGAGTTTATCTATTATGTTTATTACATCATTTAATACATTTTAAGAATCATGTTAAAATAGGAATAAATGTGTATTCCCTCCATTGTCATTTATACGATTAACCTAATCAGAATAATTTGCCAATTACATGATTAACCATATCTTACCTAATATGTCAATTACATGATTAACCATATCTTACCTCATATGTCAATTACACGATAAACAACATATAACCTAATATGTCAATTACATGATTAACCATATCTTACCTCATATGTAAATTACATGAAAAACCATATCTTACCTAATATGTAAATTACATGATTAACCATATCTTACCTAATATGTCAATTACATGATTAACCATATCTTACCTAATATGTCAGTAACATGATTAACCATATCTTACATCTTATGGTATATGTCAAGTGACGTTTAATCATATCGTATATGATATATCAATTACATGATTAGCTAGCGTTACATAATAATCCAGTTTTATGATGAACCATAGCTTACCCAATATGTCATTTACATGGCTGACCATAACTTATGGTATATGTCAAGTGCACGGTTAACCATATCGTATATGATATATCAATTACATGATTAGCCATATGTAAGCTTATATGTCAATTACAAGAATAACCATATCTTACCTCATATGTCAATTACATGATTAACAATATTTTACCTAATATGTCAATTACATGATTTACCATATATTACCTAATATGTCAATTACAAGAATAACCATATCTTATGTTATATGTCAAGTGACGGTTAATCATATCGTATATGATATATCAATTACATGATTAGCCATATGTTACATAATATGCCAGTTTTATGATGAACCATATCTTACCTCATATGTCAATTACATGATTAACAATATCTTACCTAATATGTCAATTACATGATTAACATTATCTAAACGTATATGTCATTTACATATGGTGGACCATATCCTACCTAATAATTCATTTACATGGCTGACCATATCTTATGGAATATGCCAAGTGCACGGTTAACCATATCGTATTTGATATATCAATTACATGATTAGCCATATATTGCCTTATATGTCAGTTTTATGATGAACCATATCTTACCAAATATGTCATTTACATTGCTGACCATATCTTATCTTATATGTCATTTACATGGCTGACCATATCTTATCTTATATGTCATTTACATGGCTGACCATATCGTATGGTATATGTCAAGTGCACGGTTAACCATATCGTATATGATATATCAATTACATGATTAGCCATATATTACCTTATATGTCAATTACAAGAATAACCATATCTTACCTCATATGTCAATTACATGATTAACAATATCTTACCTGATATGTCAATTGCATGATTAACCATATCTTACCTAATATGTCGATGACATGATTTACCATATCTTACCTAATATGTGATCAATTACAAGAATAACCATATCTTATGTTATATGTCAAGTGACGGTTAATCATATAGTATATGATATATCAATTACATGATTAGCCATATGTTACATAATATGCCAGTTTTATGATGAACCATATCTTATCTTATATGTCAATTACATAATTACCCATAGAACACATTTCTTGTAATTAACTGGATTACGTACATCTATATCGTACTTCTTATTTCAATTTTGTGTTTAGCTGATTTTAAGGTATTTGTCAATAACCTTATTACACATACAATATGTGTATTACCCTTTGTATGTTATATTCTACAGTTAGTGTAAAATATCAATAAATATCCCTAATATTACTTCACCTAGTATGTATGATATACCCTTAACTACATGTATTACTCCAATTCAACATGAAAATCGATACTTTAATTCAATCTGTTACGTACATCAGCATATGTGTTGTCAAATTTACCGTAATTGACCAGATCGGTCATTCATTTGTAGACCGTGAACACCCATGCACACTCCTAATTTGTTGGTTGGTGGTATCATTGAGTATTACTCCGCCCCAGCATTATTGATTCAACCCACTTAAGCTATAAATACGTTTTGCTCGCGTAAGCCTGGCTGTGGCTTCCTCGCCACAGATCATTCTGGCTGTGTAGTATAGTTGTGTCTGGGATACAGCGTCTGTGTTGATTCCGTACGCTACGACAGGTAGAGTAGGAAATGTGATTCTCCGATCAGACGTGTAGCTACCAGCTGATCTTAAAACCCCGGAGTTTAGTATGTCAATGAAAAAACTGTTACGCTCGGAACAGAATGAGATCACCCCTCGATATAACAGGTGTTTTTGACACCTTTGTTTGATTTTTACGTGATTTGATACAATTATACATCGTGGTATCGGCCAAACAATGGTTGGATTAATAGCGGTATTTGTTTATGAATTTATTTTTATTTTTATTTACGGTTAAAACATCTCATACATTATATGTGTTATATCCGGATAATTGAAAACAGTGATGGATCTTCAGATTTGTGTTGCTAAACATATAAAAGAACTGTTTCATGTTATAAACTTTGTTTGGAGGTGTTAATTAACATCATCTACTTAAGGAATTGCAGGTCGAGAACATCTGTAAGATGAATAGCGCTTACGAGATTTCATTAGTATAATTGTTATTACTCTTCTCTAAATCCGATTAAAAGAATTTCAAAGAACTCCAAAAGCATTTAGAACTTTGCCGAAACTGAATAATTGGAGTGGGATACTAAAACGCTACGGTAAAGCATGTTTAATACAGTTAGTATTTGTTTCCATAATACCATGATGCCACCGTTATTTGTTTTAAAATTTTTCAATATGAATGATGCCGGTAGTTACCTTTTAACAAATTAAGAGCCTTGTTTACATGCACATCGCTTAAGAGAAACTGATAATGATACATATTATCCGGGTTTTTTTATGTTAGTGTGAGTCAGGCTTAAAGGTGAATGGTTGGCTTCTATAGATCTACGTGTGAACGTGAAACTAAACATGAATAACGTTGTCTGTCAACATTTACCTCGTAGATATTATTTTCTGATAAGTAGGATGACACATGTAAACTAGAAAACAACTTATGCTATTTTGGCAGCAGGCATTTAAGGAGTAGGAAGGAAGGGAGGCTACCAAGGAAAGCTTGGAGGTAGAATTTTACAAACATGAATACCCAATCACCTCGTGAAAGTAACAACTCCGTAATAGTGTTATTTAAAAACGTGACGAGCGTGGAGAATGTGGAAGAGGATTTCTTAAACAAATCATCCGCCTCTATCACTGAGGCAGAATATGCAGTTTTAGCTTTCTTCATGTTTTCTGTCTCTCTAGCTGGTATTCTTTTCAATGGAATATTCGTGTATGTGTTTTTAGTTCACAGCAAATTGAAAACAAGACCTAACATACTACTGATATCTCTGTGTATTTCAAGTTTCCTCATAGCAGCTTTGGCTATTCCATTTGTTGGGGCATCGGCGATTTCTGGAAAATGGCTGTTCGGTCGTTTTGGATGTGTGTTCCACGGATTCATCGTAACAGCGCTTGGTTTAACACAAATTGCCATTTTAACCGTTCTCTCATTTGAAAAATACATTTCGATTGTAAAATATCACTGGTCACATCTTGTCACACAATCAGCCACGCTTCTTCTTCTGTTTGGATGTTTTATGTATGGATTCCTACTAGCGGCCTATCCCTTATTGGGATGGAACCGATACACAATTGAGGGGGCCAATATATCCTGTTCGATAGACTGGACTGCACGGAGCCCTATCGACTTATCCTATAGTTTGTGCCTTCTCCTAATAGGTCTGGTGTTTCCACTGGCAGTGATGTCCTACGTCTACATCAGTATCCTGGTCTTGGTAAGTACAAATACACTCACATTCTGGTCTTTTGTTTTATATTCCAGAGTGACGGGTTAGTTCACAATTTTTCGTCGCCAGCTTATAGTTTTAACCTACGAAAGACAATGGGTTACGGCGCTGCTTTATCGATCGAAAGGTTTGAGGTTTAGAATCCTCTGGCGGCAATGTTTGTGGTTGTGTAATAAAAAAAAAACTACACACAATTTATAATGGTTTCCGTGCTGTAGTTTTCGAGAGATAATATCATTATTCCCGTAATATACCGTAATACGGACCCAAAACAAGAAAATAACAACCATCACTATTATAGTGGTTACATTACGAAACAGAACGGCAAAAATAGCCGATAAATACCATTATTATTCTAATCAATCATTATGAAAACGGCTGTGTAACAATCTGATAATTAGACCGATATATTCTATACATAGTTTCTCCCTCGGGCATATCGACATGACAACGGATAGTTTCGTAATAAAAAAACAACACTTTTGACACAGCCGTCTACATTTTAATTCAGAACTTTTTAGTTTCAAGCAAAATATGTGTCAAACCATAGCTATGTATTAACCAAAACTACCAGCCAAAGTACATACCTGTGTACGGATCTATGAAAAAATGATGTCCGGATTAACGAAACAATCTTAAAAATTCGAAATCTGGATTAACGAAAAATTGTTCCAAGTTCACTGTAAATACTATTTTGCAGTGAAAATAAAGTGAACAACTCGTTTCACGAATTTGGATTTCCGGATTAACATAATACATATGTAATTTTACATAAAAAGTTAATTATTTACTTCCGGATTAACCTGAATGAATGTTCGGATTAAAGAGAGTAAATTTGAGTCGTATATGTATACGGTATGGAAAAAGAACTTTCAGCGAAGAGACATTCACGTCGGTCTGAAGTGGCCATTCAGCCCAGCATAATATGCTTCTTCAGCTACTGTAATATTTCAGCAAAACGGCAGGCTTAAAGCTTCACAAAATATAAAACTGAGAATTATCATAAAGAAAATATACCGTCATTTATGTGCATCAACCTATACATTTTGATCCTACATCTGTGTAAGATATTAAGCAGTTAATGCAAGATCTTATTTTTAATTGAAAATAGTTTTTGTGTCATAAATAAGAAGAAATGTTCTCTAAAGAGATATTTATCGTTGGGGTTTACATGTTGAATATTTTTTTTTTATTAATTCAATAACGATATATTAGTGGTTATTACAACTCAGATTTATCAAAATTAACTCACAGTCACCGCGGTGGTCCATTTTGTAGCTTATCTATCTAGAAAGAAATTCCTTTCAACTCAGTTGGTAATGTCCTTACGTAATCAGCTGGAGCCCTGGACCCAATTCAGAAGAAGAGGCAATTATAATACGTAACAAGTTTCCTTTAGCCCAACATAGGGGCATGGTATGTACGACACTTTTAGTCGTTCTCTTTACACGTATTACTGTACTTTGGGGATACTCGTCGACGAGGCTATACCATGGCGAGGAGCATGCAACAGTTGCAATCCAGACAGTTGCTTCTAACCGACTAGGGTGAACGGATTATTCGTTCAGCTCAATCAGTACTGCATAGGAAGGTAAATAATAATGGTAATAATAACAATATACAAAATTTGATATCGCTTCTTATCTAGCTAGAATAAGTCACTCTAAAGCGCTTTACAATACATAGATGTACAATTTATACAATCAATATAATTAGCGCATACATCAATCGATATTGAGGAATTCGCAGGCGCAAACTACTAGTCCTATGACACCTGGCTAATATCTCCCTTTGTTTGTATGCCTACTTGTGTGCTGGAGATGTAATGTTATCAGTTTGTAGTAGGACCGTGCTTCCAACGGTATCATAGTGTCACCTCACTAGAATGCTACAGCACAGATACAGCAGTATCCACCCCAGACCATTTGATACTCCACCTGAGTTGTGTTGGGAGGAGAAAAGCACTTTCTCTGAATACTCCATGCTTACGACGACTTCGGGAATCGAACCCCGACCGCCTGCATGGAAGGCCGGAGTGTGAACCATTCGACCAATGAGCCCATAAAATAGGACATGATGGGATATCTAACAAATGCAGTCAAAGATAGAGCTAGGTCCGAGTGTTAAACAGATGATATAACTACATGTATATCTTGTTCAACCCTAGTATGCCTCGTGTTTGAGAGGTAATTGAGTGGATGAAGGGATAAAAGATGATATGTTATCATATAATGAGGGCTAAATATATCATATATACTCAGGAAATCATGACTCATTATGTCAAGTAACCCGTTTTGTATCACATCATTTGATTTACTCCAAACTAATGGATCTTGTTTCCATGTCTTTAGACTGCATACGAATGATATAAGATAAATTGCTGATCAAAAGTGAAATAATGGTTACGATTTGTGTGTATTTCATGACAGGCAAGAAATGAGTGCTACTGTTGTTGAGCTTCGCTGATTGACTAGCAGAGGAAAACTCTCCAAATCCTTTCTATTTGTAAACGACATCTTAATGCGTTCTAATACGTTTGCGTTGCCATTGTATTAATTATCACATGAAATACAGATTTAACTACAAATTACCTAGTGAAGCCAAACTGTTTAAATGTGCAATGTATAATCGGCTTAAAAGGCATCTTTCCCTTTTTTGTTTTCCTACATAAAATAATTCTGTTTCTGAACTCTGCAGACATGGAGTTTCTTTCCTTTGACATTTCATGACATTGATGAGTATTTAATAGACAAGGCCACCTTGGCCGAGTGGTTAAGGCGTCTGACATTCTGCTACCAGTTACCCTCCACCACTGGGACGCGGGTTCGAGACCTCTGTGGGGCAGTCCCCAGGTACTAGCCGTAGGTAGGTTGTTTTTTCTCCGGGTACTCCGGCTCTCCTCCACCACCAAAACCTGGCACGTCCTTAAATGACTGTAAGTAGGACGTACAACACTAACAAACAAAAGTTTAATAGACGAAATGTCGATATGGTTCAGTAAATGTTACCTTTGCTTGGCTTTCGTCATCAAGTCACTTAATCTTAAAATAGATACCTCGTTTGATCGTTTTTTCTAGTGATTGCTGAACATAATATCGCCGTTTTCTATTGTCGTTTACCTGAGGTGTATCGATGCATTGTTAGAAATGTAAATAAGATGAACAGTTTTAGCATAATATGGTTAATTTTCTTACGTTAATATATAATATTATTGTAATATTTGATAGCCTGATTGTTCGATTTTTTTAAAAAAGTAAACCCATATTGAAAACAAAATTGAATAAATGAGTTGAATTCTTCACACCAATATATAAAATTGTTTTTTATAAGTATAAATAAGAAAACGCATAAAATTGTTGATGTAATAGCTGTTTTCTTTAGTTCTATACAATAGAAACATTCAAAGAAGGAGAACTAAAGTTAGTAAATAATGCATTAAGTGTTTTCATTATTCTATCCATAAGTTATTCAAATATCCAAATCCAATAACTTCAAGGCAACCTGTACAGTGTATATGTTATATATTCTCTTTTGGCTACAGTCAACCTAAGTAAGCTACAATACCAATTGTCTACAGCTATATTATGTTACACCTGTGTATAACTACAGTCCAACCACCATTGGCTACCATCCAAAATACAATACGTTTGTTTTGTACACATCGGGATATTAATTATTTTTTTTCGATCTTACCAATACACCTGCTTCCATGTTAGAATTACAAATGTATGGAAGCCATTATTGCCACGCGAAGTATTTAAACCTTGTAATTACTACTAAGTTTCTGGTAAGAACAGCGAAGTTATCTTGTGATTTTGACTTATTCATTGTATCTACGACATAACGTTTTCGTAATAACGACATAGTCATCTTGTAATTTCTACATCATTATCCAGTAATAACGACATCATTCTCTCGTAATAACGACATCATTCTCTCGATCATTCTCTCGTAATAACGAAATCATTATCTCGTAAAAACGACATCATTATCTCGTAATACCGACATCATTATCTCGTAATAACGCCATCATTATCTCGTAATAACGACATCATTCTCTCGTAATAACGCCATCTTTATCCAGTAATAACGACATCATTCTCTCGTAATAACGAAATCATTATCTCGTAATAACGACATCATTATCTCGTAATAACGACATCATTATCTCGTAATAATGACATCATCATCTCGTAATAACGACATCATTATCTCGTAATATCGACATCATTATCTCGTAATAACGACATCATTATCTCGTAATAACGACATCATTATCTCGTAATACCGACATCATTATCTCGTAATAACGCCATCATTCTCTCGTTATAACGACATCATTATCTCGTAATAACGCCATCATTATCTCGTTATAACGCCATCATTCTCTCGTAATAGCGCCATCATTCTCTCGTTATAACGCCATCATTCTCTCGTTATAACGACATAATTCTCTCGTAATAACGACATCATTATCTCGTTATAACGCCATCATTATTTCGTAAAAACGACATCATTCTCTCGTAATAACGACATCATTATCTCGTAATAGCGACATCATTATCGCGTAATAACGTCATCATTCTCTCGTAATAACGCCATCATTCTCTCGTAATAACGCCATCATTATCTCGTTATAACGACATCATTCTCTCGTAATAACGACATCATTATGTCGTAATAGCGCCATCATTCTCTCGTTATAACGCCATCATTCTCTCGTAATAACTCCATCATTCTCTCGTAATAACCACATCATTCTCTCGTTATAACGCCATCATTCTCTCGTTATAACGACATAATTCTCTCGTAATAACGACATCTTTATCTCGTTATAACGCCATCATTATTTCGTAAAAACGACATCATTCTCTCGTAAAAACGCCATCATTATCTCGTAATAACGACATCATTGTCTCGTAATAACGACATCATTATCTTGTAATAGCGACATCATTATCGCGTAATAACGTCATCATTCTCTCGTAATAACGCCATCATTCTCTCGTAATAACGCCATCATTATCTCGTAATAACGACATCATTCTCTCGTAATGACGACATCATTCTCTCGTAATAACGACATCATTCTCTCGTAATAACGACATCAATCTCTCGTTATAACGCCATCATTATTTCTTAATAACGACATCAATCTCTCGTTATAACGTCATCATTCTCTCGTAATATTGCCATCATTATCTCGTTATAACGACATCATTCTCTCGTAATTACGACATCATTCTCTCGTAATAACGCCATCATTTTTTCGTAATAACGACATAGTCATCTCGTAATAACGCCATCATTATTTCGTAATGACGACATCATTCTCTCGTAATAACGACATCATTCTCTCGTAATGACGCCATCAGTATATCGTAATAACGACATCATTCTCTCTTAATAACGACATCAATCTCTCTTTTTATTAAGCCATCATTATTTCTTAATAACGACATCAATCTCTCGTTATAACGAAATCATTCTCTCGTAAAAACGCCATCATTATCTCGTAATACCGACATAGTCATCTCGTAATAACGATATCATTCTCTCGTAAAAACGCCATCATTATCTCTACGAGAGAATGATGGAGTTATTACGAGATAATGAAGGCGTTATAACAAGAGAATCATGGTGTTATTATGAGATAATGATGGCTTTAAAACAAGAGAATTATGGTTTTATTATGAGATAATGATGGCGTTTTTACGAGAGAATGATATGGTTATTACGAGATAAAGAGGTGGGTTTTTTTTAAAAAAAACCCACCTCTTTATCTCGTAATAACGCCATCATTCTCTCGTAATAACGCCATCAATATCTCGTAATAACGCCATCATTATCTCATAATAACACCATCATTCTCTTGTTATAACGCCATCATTATCTCGTAATAACACCATCATTCTCTCGTAATAACGTCATCATTCTCTCGTAATAACGCCATCATTCTCTCGTAATAACGCCATCATTATCTCGTAATAACCACATCATTCTCTCGTAATAACGACATCATTCTCTCGTAATAACGCCATCATTATCTCGTAATAACGACATAGTCATCTCGTAATAACGCCATCATTATTTCGTAATGACGACAACATTCTCTCGTAATAACGACATCATTCTCTCGTAATGACGCCATCATTATCTCGTAATAACGACATCATTCTCTCGTAATGACGACATCATTCTCTCGTAATAACTACATCATTCTCTCGTAATAACGCCATCAGTATATCGTAATAACGACATCATTCTCTCGTAATAACGATATCAATCTCTCGTTATTACGCCATCATTATTTCTTAATAACGACATCAATCTCTCGTTATAACGCCATCATTCTCTCGTAATTACGACATCATTCTCTCGTAATAACGCTATCATTTTTTCGTAATAACGACATCATTATCTCGTAATAACGCCATCATTATTTCGTAATGACGACATCATTCTCGCGTAATAACGACATCATTCTCTTGTAATGACGCCATAATGACGATATCATTCTCTCGTAATAACGCGTAATAACGCCATCATTTTTTCGTAATAACGACATCATGATCTCGTAATAACGCCATCATTTTCTCGTAATAACACCATCATTCTCTTGTTATAACGCCATCATTATCTCGTTATAACGACAACATTCTCTCGTAATAACGACATCAATCTCTCGTTATAACGCCATCATTATTTCTTAATAACGACATCAATCTCTCGTAATAACGCCATCATTCTTTCGTAATAACGACATCATTCTCTAGTAATGACGCCATCATTATCTCGTGATAACGACATCATTCTCTCATAATAACGACATCATTGTCTCGTAATCACGACATCATTCTCTCGTAATTACGTCATCATTCTCTCGTAATATTGCCATCATTATCTCGTTATAACGCCATCATTATTTCTTAATAACGACATCAATCTCTCGTAATAACGCCATCAGTATATCGTAACAACGACATCATTCTCTCGTAAAAACGACATCAATCTCTCGTTATAACAACATCATTCTCTCGTAATTACGTCATCATTCTCTCGTAATATTGCCATCATTAAATCGTAATAACGACATCATTCTCCCGTAATAACGCCATCAGTATATCGTAATAACGCCATCATTATTTCGTAATGACGGCAACATTCTCTCGTAATAACGACATATTATCTCGTAATAACCACATCATTCTCTCGTAATGACGCCATCATCATCTCGTGATAACGACATCATTCTCTCATAATAACGACATCATTGTCTCGTAATCACGACATCATTCTCTCGTAATGACGCCATCATTCTCTCGTAATAACGACATCATTCTCTCGTAATGACGCCATCATTATCTCGTGATAACGACATCATTCTCTCGTAATGACGACATCATTGTCTCGTAATAACGACATCATTCTCTCGTAATAACGCCATCAGTATATCTTAATAACGACATCATTCTCTCGTAATATCGCCATCAGTATATCGTAATAACGACATCATTCTCTTGTAATGACGCCATCATTATCTCGTAATAACGCCATCATTATCTCGTAATAACGCCATCATTATCTCATAATAACACCATCATTCTCTTGTAATAACGCCATCATTATCTCGTAATAACACCATCATTCTCTCGTAATAACGTCATCATTCTCTCGTAATAACGCCATCATTATCTCGTTATAACCACATCATTCTCTCGTAATAACGACATAGTCATCTCGTAATAACGCCATCATTATCTCGTAATAACGCCATCATTCTCTCGTAAAAGCGCCATCATCCTCTCGTTATAACGCCATCATTATCTCGTAAGAACCACATCGTTCTCTCGTAATAACGCCATCATTCTCTCGTTATAATGACATCATTCTCTTGTAATAGCGACATCATTATCTCGTAATAACACCATCATTCTCTCGTAATATCGCCATCATTCTCTCGTAAAAACGACATCATTCTCTCGTAATAACGCCATCATTAATACGTAATAACACCATCATTCTCTCGTAATAACGCCATCATTATCTCGTAATAACGACATCATTCTCTCGTAATAACGACATCATTCTCTCGTAATGACGCCATCATTATCTCGTAATAACGCCATCATTATCTCGCAATAACCACATCATTCTGTCGTAATAACGAGATCATTCTCTCGTAATAACGCCATCATCATCTCGTAATAACCACATCATTCTCTCGTAATAACGCCATCATTATCTCGTAATAACCACATCATTCTCTCGTAATGACGACATCATTCTCTCGTAATAACGCCATCATTTTCTCGTAATAACACCATCATTCTCTCGTAATAACGTCATCATTCTCTCGTAATAACGCCATCATTCTCTCGTTATTACGCCATCATTATCTCGTAATAACCACATCATTCTCTCGTAATAACGCCATCATTCTCTCGTAATAACGACATAGTCATCTCGTAATAACGCCATCTTTATCTCGTAATGACCTCATTCCCTCGTAATAACGACATCATTCTCTCGTAATGACGCCATCATTATCTCGTAATAACGCCATCATTATCTCGTAATAACACCATCATTCTCTCGTAATAACGCCATCATTATCTCGTTATAACGACATCATTCTCTCTTAATAACGACATCATTTTCTCGTAATAACGACATAGTCATCTCGTAATAACGCCATCTTTATCTCGTAATGACCTCATTCTCTCGTAATAACGACATCATTCTCTCGTAATGACGCCATCATTATCTCGTAATAACGCCATCATTATCTCGACAATCAGGTTAACTCTACTCGTAATAACGACACCATTCTTTCGTAATAACGACATCATTTTCTCGTAATAACGCTATCAGTATCTCGTAATAACGCCATCATTCTCTCGTAATAACGACATAGTCATCTCGTAATAACGACATCATTATCTCGTAATTACGACATCATTCTCTCGTAATAACGACATCATTCTCTTGTAATGACGCCATCATTATCTCGTAATATTGCCATCATTATATCGTAATAACGACATCATTCTCTCGTAATAACGACATCATTCTCTCGTAATAACGACATCATTCTCTCGTAATAACGCCATCATTATGTCGTAATAACGCCATCATTATCTCGTAATAACGTCATCATTCTCTTGTATTAGCGACATCATTCTCTCGTAATGACGCCATCATTATCTCGTAATATTGCCATCATTATCTCGTAATACCGACATCATTCTCTCGTAATAACGACATCATTCTCTCGTAATAACGACATCATTCTCTCGTAATAACGACATCATTCTCTTGTATTAGCGACATCATTCTCTCGTAATAACGCCATCATTCTCTCGTAATAACGACATCATTCTCTCGTAATAACGACATCATTGTCATGTTAATACACGTGGATTTGTAGATACTTAGCAAGATTCATTAAAATCAAACAATATTTAACCACAAACATCCCATCATGATGGACATAAAATAATATATTATAATTGTCTGTAACCTTTATCTTTAGCTTAGGTGGCATTTTTTTGTCATACAGTGTGATCTATTGGGACTGATTTGATGAATAAAACTGAATTCCAAACACTTAAAATAATTGTAATTAATAAATGAAGTCTATCGCTGAAACCTATAAATATTAGCTTGAAAATAAGTGTGTTGCATTTTCAAAACAATAAGCGAGGAAATGAGTTGTCACATTCTTTAGGTAACATTTGATTTAGACAAAATGCAATAGCTCATAGGCTCAGCTTAGTAGGGAAAATAATTTGTTAACTCAATACTTGTATAACATTTGCTTTGTTCTTTATCAATTTCATATCACAGTAACGTTGTAGTCCTTTTTGCATGTAAAATTTGATTGTTTTTTTCTCTCGAAATAACAGGTCTAGGAATGCGATTAGAAATATAATTTACTACCTAACTGGTAAATGAAATGAAACCAGGGTGCTTCTTAAAATGGCATTTATCGTCCTTAGCTGGCTTTTGCATTATTCATAAATGGATTATTTGCATTTATTAATACAGAACTGTATGTTAAACTGAACACTATATCAATTGATTCCTCTCGATTGATTTGATTTAATTTGGTTAACGTCCTAATAATAATAATAACTAAGGTCATTTAAGGTCGTGCCTCCATGTGTTTATAGTGTATGCGCGCATGCGTGTGTGTATGCAGGATACCGGGTATGTTGGTGTGCTTCCTCTCGAACTTGATTATTAGCGATGCTAACTTGTATTTGTAATGCTACAAATTTTCAGTGCAGAAGAATTTTCTTAGTTTCAAAATTCTGTGCACTCATTTTTTCTCTTTCGTAAAACGTGAGCAGTCATTACATGTGTGTTACAGGATGAAAATCATAGTTATCTTGTTATTACGATATTGTTATCCTGTAATTGAAGCATAGCTATCTTGTAATAACAACATAGTTACCTTGTAATTACGACATAGCTGTTATGTAGTTACAATACTTTTTACTATATCAAAGTTATCTTGTTATTAAGACAGAGTTCTCATGTTATTATAACATAGTTACCATGTTATTATGACATATTTATTTTGTAATTTAGACATAGTAACCTTGTCATTCCAACATAGTTATCATGGTATTTCGACACGGTACTCTTGTAATTACGACATATTTATCTTGTACTAGCTATATAGTTATCTTGTAATTACCATAGTATTATCTTGTAATTACGACATTGTTATCTTGTACTAGCTATATAGTTATCTTGTAATTACTACAGTATTATCTTGTAATTACGACATTGTTATCTTGTACAAGCTATATAGTTATCTTGTAATTACCACAGTATTATCTTGTAATAACGACATTGTTATATTGTAATTACGATATTAATATCTGTAATTAAAACATAGTTACCTTGTAATTACGACAGAGTTATCTTGTAACTACGACAGAGTTATCTTGTAATTACGACAAAGTCACATTGCTTCAAGACCGTGTGGTTTTGTTGTCTTTGATATATATAATTGCTGTTTATACTAGCGTAACATGTATCACTTGACATATGTTTTAGCCTTACTTTGTACATGCAAATCATGTTCGTAACTGCCATTATCCGCATCACCGAGTTTAATTATCTTTGGTGTTTCATGGAAATCACCTCAACCTATGAGATGTTACTCAGAGATGCCTGTTACGTAATTATAAAAAGCCGTTCATGCGAGATTACTTTGCCGTTATTACAATCAATTAAGACACTGATAGGATTCCGTACAAATGACCTGTATTGTGGTTTAAATGTTTTTGCTCCTATGGAAACAGCTAATCGTTAGGGGATCGCACAATGATAATAGTCGACGTGTGCACAATGTGCAGACATTAAAAAACTGGGAGATAATACAGCTTGCATACGTATGAGCTCACGAGGGACGACGAAACGAAACGATGTGCATGTGCGATAGCTGTTATGGGTGATCTAAATTAACGATTTAATTATAATAATAAAAATAATAAAGATATTATACAACATTTGATATAGCGCCCTATGCTGCTAGAGTAAACCACTCTGAAGCGCTTTACAGTACATAGATATACAATTTATACAATCAATACATTTAGCAAATACATTCATCAGTATTGAGGAATTCGCAGTAGCTGCCCTATCAGGCGCTAACTACTAGTCACTATGCCACCTAGCTAATATCTTCCCAAGTGTGTATGACTGCGTGTATGCTTGAGATGGAATGTGTTCTGTTATAATTTTAAGACAAATGGGGCAGGTGTTCCACAGAGCTGGCAAAACAATCTGTTAACTCTGTGTAATTAACAATCTATTAACTCTGTGTAATAAACAATCTGTTAACTATGTGTAATAAACAATCTATTAACTCTGTGTAATAAACAATCTGTTGACTCTGTGTAATAAACAATATGTTAACTCTGTGTAATAAACAATCTGTTAACTCTGTGTAATACACAATCCGTTAACTCTGGGTAATAAACAATCTGTTAACTATGTGTCATAAATAATCTGTTAACTCTGTGTAATAAACAATCCGTTAACTCTGTGTAATAAACAATCCGTTAAATCTGTGAAATACACAATCCGTTAACTCTGTGTAATAAACAATCTGTTAACTCTGTGTAATACACAATCCGTCAACTCTGGGTAATAAATAATCCGTTAACTCTGTGTAATAAACAATCTGTTAACTATGTGTCATAAATAATCTGTTAACTCTGTGTAATAAACAATCTGTTAACTCTGTGTAATAAACAATCTGTTGACTCTGTGTAATAAACAATCTGTTACCTCTGTGTAATACACAATCCGTTAACTCTGTGTAATACACAATCCGTTAACTCTATGTAATACACAATCTGTTATCTCTGTGTAATAAACAATCCTTTAACTATGTGTAATAAACAATCTGTTGTCTCTGTGTAATAAACAATCTGTTAACTCTGTGTAATAAACAATCCGTTAACTATGTGTAATACACAATCTATTAACTCTGTGTGATAAACAATCTGCTCGAATAATTAGATTAGTCTAATTTAGAGACAATATGTTTTTAGTTACCACCTGTTTACAGTCAACTGTTATCACCTATCTATATCTACAGCTGATACTACTTGTATCAGAAAGACCATCTGCAAATACACTGTAGCTGTTGACAGTACGGACTACGTCAGTCGACCATCACCGCAAGTTTTCCTGTCGTTTTACCTTGAACCTAAATGAAGGTCTTTTGGCCATTACTAATAACTAAGGTAATTTTCTCCACTATCTCATAATTAAGGTAAGTTGAGCATTGCCTGTAAGTATCTTGAAGTAGTATTTCTTTACAGTACACCAGAACAATTATTACCATTATATAGGGTTTTATAGATTGGAAGCAACGTTCTGGCTATGCCATTAGCGAGGTATCGACAGAGGCCCCGTTATACTAAAAGCGAGCAATTAGGTCTTATAGATCACCCGCTGGCAGAGTTCACTTCGGGGAGAGCGGAAACAAAGCTGAAATGATTGACAGATACTTACCTCTGATAGATACAAACATATTTCAGTAAAATTATTTACAGGCAGACAAATGTATATCAAACAAAAATCGATTTTTTAAAAAGTAAAAAAGAAAGACTAAACGTGTATGACACTTTTCGATTCATTGATGAATAAATTGATTGAAAATGAATTAGGTAATTCGTTAAATGATTGCCTGAATATTTTCGAATACAAATATTTGCATATAATTGATTGCACGAGAGCTGTGTTTATAATCAACAGGTCTTGGGTATCATCACATTTGGTATTTGACTACTCATTATTAGCTCTCAAAATGTAGAATACATTCTTGCACAGTGCTGAAATTCTCCCTAAATGTTGTGTGTATAGCAGTGATATATACTTTTAACAGCCGTTATGATGAATTTGATCGTATGACGGAAATCGAAAAACGGCTGCTATATGTGTGTTTGGCGGCCGTATAGCTTACATCTGTGAGAAAGCCCTAGCAGCAGCAGGCGGATGTCGCAGGAAGAGATGGTTAGAGACGCTGATACAAGTATGGTCCGTGTGTTGATATTTGTAATGAAGTGATGCTGCGTAACGGCCCTGTATGATGGAAACGCCGCCGCTTTTCCAAGCTTGTATTGTGATGTTAATGCTCAGTCACCACTTCATTGTAACAAGGTGTCATTTCTTCGTCAATATAATGTTTATACACATATACAGACTAATAGCAAGGCATGTTTCAACTATCGATTATGTATATGAAGGGTTAACTACCCATATAACTGTATACAGCTCTAGCTAAATGAGCAGTATGCTTCTATCAGCAGACTGGGTATATTGTATGCCCTCCTTAAGTGATACTCCTTCTATCGTTGTATTCAATATAATTGAAATACTGATAGCGCTAAACCTCACATAGTGTAAATTATCGAGACTGTCTTAATGGGAGACCCTAGCATGAGTTCATTTAATGATAGTAAGGCAGTATGTTTGTCTTCATTATTTATAAAAAGTTGTGAGGTATGTTTTTTATTGCATTATTTATCGACTGATACAGGTTGCTTTGTGACGTGATTCAGTACACTTGTAATAAGAGCGATTGAAGCAACAGACTGACAGTGTACATTTGTATAATGACGACCCTCTCAATACATGTATTACCTGTCTGGATGGTCGAGGGGCGCAGTGGATAACGCACTCGAATTTCACCATCGACGGATTTTAAAATGTTGGCGGTCACCTGCATGACCACGTTTGTTTTCTCAAGGTACTCTGCCCCCCCACCCCTACGTGCTAGCATTCGGCCCAACAAGTCAATGATTAATATAAATTGAAATCACTTTTTTTTTATAAATACTGTAAAATAATAAAAAATACAGTTTATATTTTATAAATGAATGTATAGACGTGGTACGTTTATAAATTGGTTATGAATATACATTTTGTTATCTTATTCTAATATCTTCAATTATTAAACCCCTCTAAATGCACGTCTTTTTGGACTATGGCCTGTCCGTAGTTAATTATAATATCTTCAATAATGGTATTATAATATATTATTCTGTTATAACAGAATGTTACCTACTTTATAATAAAGACATTACCAAATTCTGAAGAAATCTGTCAACTTAACTGAAATGCTGAGCTGTCATAATTACACGCACTTACAATAATAATTTCCCAAACAGAAAATAGATATAAAAGTTTATTACCGTGCACATGTCTACATAGGGTGATCTAGTTTATAATTGGAAAATTGCCGAACGCTTCAGACATGTATTGCTGTTAGTTACAATAAGCATTGCATACAAGTACAACGTACCATAACGAAATAGATGTTAAATTATATGATATACAAAGAGTGACCTAGTTTATAATTGGTACATTACCGAACGCTACAGAAATCAGATAACTTATCTGAAATGCATCGTTGTCAAATACTTAGGAGTAATACCAGTCTAAATATTTATATGTTATGCAAAGCTTGTTTTTGGTCAAATTGCCAACATCGTGATATACTGGCAATTATTTTAATGAAAAAACCAGCAGCGTTATTTTTGATTACATTTTTTTCCAGAATGTAACATGGTACACCACTGATATACATAACTGCAACGTCAATACTGACATACTGACACAAATGCCTCTTGTATCCTTTTACAAATATAACACATCGCAATATCTCTTGAGTAGTTCCAATTTGATAACAAACCCTTTGGCTTTGCTATGTTCTGAAATCTGTTTCAGTACAAGTGTACTTGAGGGACTTAAAACTATTTCTAAATGAAAGAAGGTTTAGTGTTAAGCGTGAAAAAAACCCATTCTAATTCATTCAAGATGTTATGTAACATGGTAATGGGTTGATCAATCCAATTTATTTGCGACAATATAACAACTATAGACTACACGCAAAACTTTAACTTTCATATGAATCCCGGAGGGTGATTTGTAATGACGTCACGAACGATCAATGAAATTCCACCTTATTTTGAATTTTACTAACGTCACTTAATCACGGTAGAGTGGCCAAGATTTTAAGAGATAAAACACTTGCTGTCGGTAATATTATGAAAAAATGATTAAGACCTTGGAACATACTTAACATTTTGATATACATTCTAAAATTCATAATATGACAAAGGATATTTAAATATTTAATAGGGAGATTTAGAACACGATTTAAGTCAATATTGCCTATTGCTTAGAGATGTGGCAAACAATCGATCTTGATTTTTTGACCTTGGAACATTATTCGACATTAAAAGCTGGATTTATCACGCGTTTTCTCTTATATCATATCCTAAAAATAAACCATATTATATCAATTGGGTTTCGGAGTGGCTGTCGAGTATATTAACTAGTTATTTTCTTAGCCTCGTTAAATATGATTTCATGATGACAATTAAATTAATGCATCAAAAACCAAAAACTATTTTTCAGTAACTCACAGCTGCTGAAGTAATATCTTAAGATACAAGTGATGTGTATATTTCCAATTTACTGTAATATCGATACTACGAATACAACTATTACATCATACAATACAAAAGGCTACGAATCGATTGACTCCAGTCCAAGGAGATCACTCACGTTGATGAGTGCATGTGGTGCTTAAAAGTACCTCTAACGGTATGGGCGTCTTTGTTTTAAAGGTTTAGTCTTGCAAATGAGTGCAGCACTTTTTCAACATAAGAAGGCGCCTACCAGGTGGTCTAGGCTGCCCAATTACAAATCTATTGATCAGACTGACCTTTCGCGTAATAGTCAGGCCCAGAAGCCAAATATTTACGGATGTCTCAATACGTGTTCTGTCTGCCTTTGGAAGTGCCTCACATATATCAGTAATTATCTCATGACAAAACGATACTATCTTATTATATATAACCTTAAATTAAAGAAATAATAACAATATTTTTTTATAACGAGTATAACCTATTAGCTATGCATTATTAGTGATTTATTAAAGGTATTTATAGGTGACGTTTATCTTGTTTGCGTCTAGACGAGATCCAGTTTGTATTTCATCTTCAGGTAAGTAAGTTCATATATATCGATAATTAGTTACTGTCAATACTTTGCCAAAAAACATTGGCAGAAATTGTAATCTCAGAGGTTAGAAAGTTCATATATAACAATAATAAGCTACAAAAAACACGATAACTACCTGATCACATATTAAACCTCCATTCATTTTATGTAGAAAAAATATCAGGCTTTGCGCCTCAAAACACTCGCGAAGCTTGTAATCTCAGAGATTTTTAAGTTCATATAAATCAATAACTAGCTACGAAAAAAATATTTAGCTACCTCATCACATATTAAACCTCAATTTATTTTATGTAGAAAAATTAACTGGCTTTGCGCCTCAAAACATTCGCAGAGATTGTAATCTCAGAGGAAAATAAGTTCATATATATATCAATAACTAGTTACGAACAAAACAAAAGCTTCCTTATCATGTAGAAAACATCAATACATTGCGTATAGCAAACATTATCAAGTCTATACTCGAATTCATTGGTAGAAATTGCAATCTTCTAGGTAAGTAAGTTCGTATATCCCTAATCAGTTACGAACAAAACGATAGCTACCTTATCACATATATCACTTCAACACATTGCGTATAGCAAAAGGTATCAGACTTTGCCCCAATTTATTAGCAGATATTGCAATCAGCGAAAGTCAATAGACGTCAGGATGTGTAAAGAGTAACAACAGTATTATTCTGGGAGTTAGTTATCGTATGTATACATTGTTTGGTGTATAATATAGGTCCCAAGTAGTGACGTCCAAGACGTATTGGTCTAGACGAGATATATTTCATCTTGATTATGTCGATTTCATTTAACGGAATCTACATCTCCATCTCTCTCTCTCTCTCTCTCTACAATAGTAATTCAACACATTGGCCTCGCTGGGAAAATTTATTACGGCCATTACCGACTTTTATTAGGGCGGCCAAATACTTAATATAGGGTCAAGTGGTTTTTCTAAATATTTTGTTTAATTTCTCTTGTTCAGTAAGATGACTATGGCATCTTAGATTTACATTTACTATGTTGCTGCAGGAATGGAATTTGACCGATCTGTTAGATACTAGTCGAAGTTGCTGCTGCAGAAAAAAAATGTATACAACGTATTGTTAGGGATACTTGTTTTGCATGTTAACTCATCAACTACATCTTCGTGAGGATTTCTAATCTTCAGTGACCGTCAGAATTATTGAGATACTAATGTTAACTCAGTGTTAACTTATTCGTAAAAGCAAAGGCCATTTATGAATACGGGTGTCTAGGGAGACAGAAAAGAAAAACAGGGGAAGAGATAAAGTAAAAGCTACAAGTGTTGCAAGGGTGCAAAAATTAAATCTTACTTTTATCAATGTCCTCTCACTAGAGCACACATAAGACAATTCATGATTCAGCAGAATGTCTCACATAAGTTACCGCCTACGATAACACGTAGTCGAATGCATCAGACTTATCATTCTAGCTATGATCACTTTAAATTCAATTGCTGTTGATACGCTCATCCTTTAGAAACATCTGGTTACCTTCTTTTTCTCCGTAGTTTGGCTATGTATTTGTTTTCATTCTTCTATACATAAGTTTTTTGTTGTTGGCCTTTTTATGTCGTTACCGTGTTCCTGTTTGCTTCTCGTATTCGCACAATGCTATTTCTGCTTCTTTTAATTGTTTCTGAAGTCATTTTCTATCAAATCAGGTTTTGATGTGGTCCTTTAATCATCATAAAAAATATACTGCAAACATATATTTATACAAAAAGCTCATGTTCCTCATTTTAATCTGCATTTTGTGATATGGATAGCACGTACACATCGACGCCTTACTGAACCTTTTCGTTCAGTATGCTATGACAGTCACAATTAAGAGCAGAATATTTTTGACATAAAACAGTGATATCTGCTATCACAAATCAACGCTCTAATCTGATTTCCTACGCGTGACGGAGACAGAAAACAACAGCTCTTGCATAGATTTTGTTGATATGTTTCCTGAACATGGCATACGGGTTTGCTGACCACAATGGTTGATAATTGTCGTATGACGTTTCACAGAGGTAAGGCCATTGGTCAATTGGACAGCAGTAATTAAATTTACATAATCCAATCAAACATAATTTAATTCATCGACGTCCTTGTAACTCTCTATCCTAACCCTGTAAGGAACACATCTTGCTACACTCAGTTAACCTTGACACAGAGGTAAAACAATTAGCCGCCACTATGGAACAAGCCTCTCTACTGACCTATGTGTTTAATCTAACATGGTGTGAGTCGTTTCGTCCCAATAAGTCCGCCTGTCAGTTTGCAATAAGTGAAATACATATATGTCGTGATAGAGAATCTTATCATCCCAATCATTTGTTCTACTGCCTAATTTGTTTATGTCTCGATTATAATCAGTTGTCCACCCCAAGTAACATCGTTAAGACCAGTGCGAACTTTTCGTCCTGAATTTTATTTTTATTGAATCTGCATCTTTTGCTAAATGTTGGTGAGAAAGAAAAGACTTTCTGTATACCCAGGAAATTATCGGAAGAGTTGACTTATGCATATTCTCCTCCAGAATCGGAGGTTTTCTCATCCTCTTTATGTCAACAAACCAAATCTGATCTTCTATCCCTTCTTCTTTATTTACTCTTTGTTTTTGGTAGTATTTCCCTTCATACCTGCTGTTGCAAGGGCGTTTAACTATGAACAAAACAAAACAGGTACTCGTATGACGGGATCGCTTCAAGCAATACTTCATTACCAAATTAAAGGTAATATTCTTTCACACGGCAACACACATATTTACGGCTTACAATACCAGTAGATATAATCAGTCATTATTCAATGTTTTATAAACACATGTATACATGTATACTCCACCATAAGTTAGTGATGGCTTTGACAAAGTTCAAATCGCCATCATGAATGTACTGTGAAACATTATATTTGCTTATGCAATATGTTGCCTGGTGGTTTTGCTGTCATTACCCCGGTTCTCAGTTTGATTGCATGATATTACTTGAATTTTACTTAGATTTGACATGGACGAACGTCGATGAAGCAGAATAGAAATAGAATATAAACAATGAAAAAAGTCAGCTTTTAAATATTTTACGCATATTTGACCTCGCATAATCCCTTTAATAATATTGACATCAATTATTAAATATTTTTCTTTCCTTTTAAATTCATTTATAGCTATAGGTCTTCTTTCAGATCTGCCTGAGATATGATTAGTCCTCGACTTGTAGCAAAATGAGAGATTATGATGAAATTCTAGTGTAATAGTTATATAGAAATGTGTGATAATTGCTGGTTATCTTGTAATTCTTTGAGTTGTTAATATTAATTTACAAATTGTAGTGTCCGTTCGTGTTCCTTTTAAGCTATGTGCGTCTTTATTTGAGTCAGCCATTTACGTCGTTGTGATATTGTTATTGCTATACAAATGTTGTTGAAGTATATTCGTAACTCTTCGGATTGCTTAGTTTCTATTGATTTGTCAGGATACAGAAAAAAACCTCTCAAAGATTCCCTTCATGCATGTTTGGTAATTGAATTAGGCTGATTAACTATTGTAGGGTTATTCGACCCGCATTATAATCAACTTGATTCGATTTGAAGAAACAAAGAGCACTTAAATTAGTTAGATAAGATAAAAATTGACAATGTGTCAACATCAAAATACAAATTTTGGAAATGAAGTGACACTGATTTGAAAAAACCGTTCTATATCTTATTATAGACTGGTTCAATTATCCACATTATCTATTTTCTCTTTCTTATCATGCAATACCTTTTGTAGTCTTTTTTAGTTTATTCAGAAATGTATATTTTCGCACACTATTGATTTTTCCGTTTCCAGAGTGTTCAATCAGAATGGTTGCTTCATGTTAAATTTTCATGTGTTTTTTTTCCACTTTATCTCACAGTGGGATCCCCATGGTCCAAAGTTGTGCATATTGAATTAAGGATGACAGATGTAGCCAATATTTTTTGAGTTGCTATAAGTGACTTATTCTGTTAAGGTTCAACAAGCCCCATAAAGGATGGTATTGTCATCCGAAATTTCAACACCCTGATAAGTCATATTCAAACAACCCATTTGAACATCGAAATTTAGATGTATTATGTTGATGTGTTGAACTTGTACTTACTTTATTGAAATGTTGTATTACGAGTTTAACGTAGTCATTGATAAGACATTTAGACTAATGTCTTCATAAAAATAGTCTACCGTACGTAAAACACTTTAGTCTCGTTTGCGACACAACTGAATGCTACGAAATTTCGAAAGCAGAGCTTGTTTTCTCTTTTATTTGGTGTGGCATATCGACTTCAAATCAAACTGAATGCTGTCATACTAAACCAATAATAGAGTAGTAAAAAATTGTTAACAAATTAGGAATTAGAAAACCAAAGTTGAGTGAACTAGATTGATAAATGAAATCAAGAAATATGCCATTCCTTAACATTCTGCGATGTTATAAATACGCCCGACAAGATATAAACAGATATATGAAAAGAGTTACAATGCCTATTACATGTCTATTTAGTATATAACAATAATTATTACATCGAAAAGGGCACTTCTTGGTTTTTATGAATTCCCATCATCGCAAACGTCTTTGTTGGGGCTGACACTTCTATCCACAGCTAGTATATAAAGCTCCGAATGCCCTAGGTGTAACAATGAACTTTCGATAATATGTCATTTCGAAGCATTAAGTGAGGTTAAAAAAAGAGATTGACTTGTTATAAGTCCATTTGTTTAAGACATCAGCCTTGATGCCTTATTATTGACTACGCCAACATTGTTATGTACACAGTACCATATTATTAAGTAATGTATAAATTAAATATATATAAATTATATGTCTAAACTCAGATTTGTAACTGGGTTCTTTAAACATGTGTTATCAGGGAGTAAGGATTTTGGGTGAATAGAGGATATTTGAGTGGGCTCATTGAACCTTACGTGTCTGAATAACATAAACACTTTCTCAGATTTATTTCTCCTTAGCGTAGACGATCTCGATACATTATGTGTTAATGTGTTGTAAATTAGCTTTTTCAGTCATTATATCGTTGGTATGTATCGTAATCATTACTACAACATTTATAGAACGTCTTCGGAAAGAGCAGTCATTTCACCATTTGCTACTTATTTAGGGTGTTTACAGTGAAATAATTGTAAAATTAAATTAAAAAGTAAAAATATCACTAATAAACGATCCAACTTTTAATTGAGGCAAATAAACAATAACAGACACTGAGGCGAAACAGTAGAATTTTAACTACAGCGTACTGTTCTAGCCGACATGTGAACTATTGCCCTTTAGTCAGTTTAATCCAGAATATTGGCTTGTAAGATCTAATAAATAATGAATAACACAAAACTATATACACGTTCTACTTTATTATCAAGTCCCATTTTAATAAAACACTTTGACAACAAAAGAAAGCAGCATAATACCCAACAAGTTTTAACATACCACGAAGATAGTGCGACTGTTACAGCCAAAAATACTTCAGATCAAATTGTACAATAGATCTTAATTATAAAATCCAACGTGTATTGTGGGTTGCACTATACGATGACCTCCGTGTGAAACCCTCGTTTTTCTTTTCTCCTGCAACATCAGCAGATTCATATATCTTTTAAACACAATTGGAACTATGACGGTACATTATATATAGAGAGTAATATTAAATCATAATTCTAGAATAATATTTAACTTAAAACACTCCGATTTAAACATTCACAACACTGAAATACTACATAAAGACTTTTCAATCTAGATACACGTTACATTCTTGAAACATGAGGTTTAACAGTACACCGTTCAATAGTTTCGCTATATTTTAGAGGTAAAACTGTACGAATACAGATTACCACATTTCTACCTAAGAGCCACAACTCTTAAAATCTGTTCGTTTTGCAAAAGAAATGTTATAATAGGAAAATAAATTTACCATTGCAAAGTGCCAGAGTCGAATAGTTTTATTAAAGTCTACTTTTAATTTTTCAAGTATTGGTTGTTTTTCTCTGCTCACTTCTCCTTCACGTCTTTTTCTTTTCATTTTCTGACGTTTTCAGTCTTTAAATATTTTGGAAATTTCACGGTACAGAAACAAGATCCTTAAAATGTTTGTAACAAAAAAATAAATGTCTCCCGTTGACGGATATGGCTTGTAATAGATTTTTCTGTTGTTGTTGATATAGGAGGCAGCTTTACAGTTTGTAGAGACCACTTGTTCCGTTGATAGAAGTAAAGTGTGATTTGTATAATTCCAACAACAATCAAATGTCTAAGATCTTTTGTTTAGACGACCATTATTTATGAATGATTGGTTGTTTCTTTTTACAATGATTATGTAACTCAGTCGTATTACGTTAAATTGTGATGCAAGAACGCTTACTTTTCTGGAACGCCTATTTTGGGTTATTAATTGGTGTTTATTGTGTATTTTCGTTTCGTTTCGTTTCTTCAGATCCTGCTTTCCATTTATAGTTTGGAGGTCCTGGTTGTGCAATGACGATATCGATGTTCACATGATTAGTGCATGTATCCCGCACGTAGTGTAATATGCGATTAGAAAACATATGTCATTTGGCTGCTGTCAAGATCCTTTTTGCCAGGCTGCAATTGTATATTTCCGATAGTGTTTATTGTGTATTTTCGTTTCGTGTCGTTTCTTCAGATCCTGCTTTCCATTTATAGTTTGGAGGTCCTGGTTGTGCAATGACGATATCGATGTTCACATGATTAGTGCATGTATCCCGCACGTAGTGTTATATGCGATAAGAAAACATATGTTATTTGGCTGCTGTCAAGATCCTTTTTGCCAGGCTGCAATTGTATATTTCCGATAGTATTCTATTTCATGCACTAGCCAACTCGATAAGCGACCTCTGGAGAATAAACGTAGAATTACTTGCATATCACTCAATCCGATGTGTTTCTTTCAGTCAGACAGGAAGTTAAGCTAAATAACAGGAAATACACCATTTTTTTTAATTTGATAGCAACCAAAAATTCCAAATTTCTGAATACTCTTTGATCACCAATTATCTTAAGAATATAGATTATAGATGTATTAAGATATTTAAATGAAAATTCTTTTAAAATTCCAATAACTATTTAGATCCCTTATTAATGTAAATATTTTGAAATATTTTCTAATGTTTTATTGACACGAGGCTAAATGGGCCATGGTCTTGATCATTGATTGTGTAGCCGACATCTTAAAAGCAAGCACCACTGTTGTAAGCATGCCTGCTATTACCAATAGCAAAAATATCAAATTACATAAGCTTCAGTTTTACTAACGATCGGAGCAAACTTATCTCTTGTAGTATCAAAATGAAATCAGCGATAGGAAAAAATAAAATACGACATTTGATATAACGCCCTATGTAGCTAAACTAAACCACTCTAAAGCGCTTTATAGTTCCTGACAGACATATAAACTGACAGAAAGGTAGTGATGCGAAAAACCGTACCAGTTTATAGTCATCAACGCATCAGTATATTGAAATATAAATAGATACGTGGAACATTAAAGTGAGCCTGTCAACCGTCAGTAAACCATCACGTTTCCATTCATATATGGCATTGGTAAAAGCCATAATGAAATATCTGTCCAGGATTCTTTTAGAAACAGAAAAGTATCATTAGTATACCATTGGCCCAACGCCAACTAGGGTGAACTGGAGATACGCGATACATAACCTAATCGCGTTAACAAGCTATTATATGTATGTAAACTTCTATCTGACACTAATGCAGTTATTTGGGAGTTGCATTTGACGCTTAGTTTGTTAATGAAATAATCTGTATGAAGATAATTGAATTATCATTACAACGTCTCATAAAGCAGAATAATTAAGCAAACTATGGTAAACGATGATGCTGATGAGCAATGTATATTTGTACATTATTCTTATTTTGTTTCCTTTTCTTTCTAAATCTGATATAAGCAGATAAGATTAACACAGTTTCTTACTGAAAGTGATTTACTTATTTCATTTATACCTTTTGCATTTAATCCTTTAGACAATACTGAACTGACGCATTAATTAATTAATGTTGTGGTTCTTTATGTAGTATGAACAATGTACAGTCGACATTATAAGGGTTTATTAATGGAAAATATAATTATGTTGCAGAAAACAATCGTCGTCTACATTGTTTTCGGTGTATATACACATAAGCCTGTACAACTTATTTTATGAAGAACGAATGCTGTTACGTGTATGTCGATATGCTGTGAACATGCAAGGATACAACCTCCACTTGATACTTTGAGTCAAAATAAACAGGGAAATAAAAACATTCAGTACTATCACTTGATCTAAGAAAGGCAATGCGATCAACGTAGACATATAAAATAGTATTATAGCGATATTACCAGGTCTAATGTGACTACAAGAGAACCATAAGAGATAGGATCCACAACATAAGTAGTTTTCTGTTAAATCTAACATACTACTATCAAAATGGATCTAAGACAAAAAACCGTAAAAACCCAGAAACATGCAATACTGGTTATCTGACAAAGCAATTTCTACATGTTCTGGAAAATCCTTCAAAAATAAGCAAGATTTCTTAAACATGCGCCCCCAGTGCATTACAGATAGGTCTTTTTTGGCACTTAGCCCTGCTTGCTCCTAAACTGTCAATGTCAATAATTTGGATATATGTAGGAGGGTTAGTTTATTAGCATAACGAATCAAACAAGCAAAATAAGATTATTGATTTATGTTTTTTGTTCAGACTAGCATGTAAGATGTATTATGAAATTACAGTAGGTTAGGAAACAGTGTATGAGGAAGTTTTGGATTAAATTCACATTCCGCTTATCATGTTTATAATATCTGGGTCCGGAGGTATTTAAAGCATACACTAAAGAAGGTAACAATATAATAATAAAATATTTCTATTTTTCATTATTTTAAGAATGGTGTATTTGTTAAAGTTAACGACGAATCATCAACGATAACTGCGCTGAGTAACACACATTTTTTTTTATCTGTAATAGGCATGCCAAAAGTTACATTCCGACTGAGTTTCGAAATTTTATGCATATTTGACAGGTATACATTTCTTGTTTTGACGCATGAAAATGAATATATACTGTAGCATACAAACAATATCTTATAGTGTTGCTTTCTCATTGCATTCTGATAGTCTTCAAAATCCACAATGCAAATTGCAAGATAATGTAATAATGATTGGTCTATTAACGGAGTATCCATACATTTAAAGTGCTATAAATAACTACCACTATTGGTTTAGTTTGCCAAGAACAAAGGATGCTCAATTGATCTATTAACATTTTATCAAATGCATATACGACGATCATCAATAAGGGGTTTACGAGGAATACATGTACTGATAAGACTTCAAGCCTGCTGCCTGTCGGTCTCTTATGGCGCCGATGTATGGCAATCTATATTTGCCAATCAGATATTTTCATCTAATAAAAATTAAAAAGGCCATTTTTTTTATTTATTAAAAAGGTGATAGTAGATATTTTTCATGACAAAACTGATGAAGTTTTGCTCGCAAGCTTGCAGAATCGATCTAATACAATCTTTTTGACGTTTCAGATACATCAGATTTACTAAGCTATTTTAAAAACGGAAATTAAAACTGTAAGACATGCAGTTAATACAATACTGACAAAACGTCTTTACATGAAATGTTCTACTAAGAACTCTGATGCCCCGAAGTAAATGTAAAACACCCAATCCTTGTTCTTGAATGAGCTCTTTTGGGTTTGATATTTGTTGGTGAAACAAATGGACGGTTACGACATTGAATGCGTTAGTCATCGTTCTGCGATGAACCGTACCGAAAAGCAATGTTTCTAATAACATATCAACCTCCCTGACCATTCTATTCTGTCTATGACCTCAGTGATTCATCCTACCAATATCCTATACTTAGTACCACGTAACCTTAAATAGGAGAGGAACATTACACAGGGCTTTTTGGCACTGCTGGGCCATACGAATATAATGACCTTATAGATTATATAGAAATATATTAGGTCATACACATGTCATCCCTTTGTTCTGACCTCACAGGAACCTTCATGGCATTGGCATCAACATTACAACCGTCTGACCCAATGTGGTTACGTCTGAAGTCTTAAGGGAACTGGGAATTCTGCCAACAAAGGATGAGATGCCATAAACATCAGCAATTTCCTACAAATAAAGTTCTCTCATCGTTTTATACATTTCTTCTTTAACCCATTGCTTCGGAACAATGAACAGTTATTTAAACGAGTTGATTCCAAGACTCTACACTATAAGCAAATGCTACAATAGAGAAATTGATGTACACGTCACAGCAAATATGGTCCGGCGGAACAACCAGTAACAGGCAATCCACGTAGTGTCCAGTATGAATAGATACACGAGATAAGCGGCTAGATTCCGATGTAAAAACAAAATAAAAGTCCGTAATCTCGATCACGGGGTCCAAACTACTCAACGATCTGCATAAGTATTTGTTTGTAACAACAAAGATAAAATATCAGATAAGTTGACCCATGTCTACAAACAATATTACATTTCGTGCTCGCAAATATAACAAGATTCGCTTGATAACCAAGGAGAGACACTATCTATACAAATTATTCTGTGTTCTAGTAACAAGCTTTGTGATTACCGTTTAATAATACGTACGGACCTGCCTCGTTTGTTTTGAATTTCGACAATTTACACATATCCTTTTACATAACGTTTTATCAATAACGTTGCTACAACATGTAGTTGCTTAACCAAGTTATTATTCAAACCTCATTATACCATTCTTAATACAAGTAAATCAGTGTTACTTTCGTATTGTGACTCAGTATACTCTAAAGGAAGAATCAATGGAAAGTGGATTTTGAAGTACTCAAAATATCTTTTGATCTTTCTTAAAAACCATTTCCTAAGTATGGTTTTTCTATATGAACATTTTAATTTTCAACTGTTTACATCACCCTTCTTTAAAAAAGTTTCAAACGGAAAATAATGTCTTCGTTCGCTTAATGTAGAAGCTCCCCACCCCAGAACAAAATGTTCCTGCTTACTGTTGGTATTCCTATGGAAACAAATATTCCCCTCTCTTTGCCAACTTGATATTTTTGAAACAAGACTGAATATATTCATTGAATGCCTTCTAAGGAATTTGTTTGATATATGGACGGTGCATTGTCTATAATTAATAAGTAAATAATTGACCATGTCGATCGTATATAGCACCCTGGACTTGGAATCTCGACTATACAGACATCCAACATCAGTCGCTTGCCTCTATATTCAAAAACAGCATAGCTTACAGGAATAGCTTACTTTTGAACTTCATGATAAGCGGGACGACTTCCATTTATCAATCGCGAAGTTTCTCTTTCTGACTTGTAATATCCATACTTCCCAATCTACTTTGTTTACATTTGTACATGTCGCTGTTGAATTGGTATTCAATGGCTTGCTCAGAACATCACAATTTCCGTAATATCTCGGATACTCATATTGTAATAGAGTGAAAATTTGTAAGTTTGCTTTTTGTCAATATAGTCACATTCGGAAATGACATATTTCTTTGTGCGTGTGAGGACATGTTTGTTTATGCTTGTCAGTGTGCCGTATTGTTTTGTAGACGGTAACCGAGTTCTAAAGGTTGCACAACAATCAGGTTGATAACCGTACCGACAAAGTATGCCAGGGACCATTCTGTGAAACAAATTGGTAGTTATCTACTTTTATATACTCCTGACAGTGCAATATCTGCCAGTTATAGCATTACGTATACTGAAGCATTTCACGTAGTGTCCTATGGTACGATTTTCAGTACACAAGTCCGATAGACGGATGTATCGGAAAAAAAACCAGCTCTGTGTTTGATATTATATATTGCAGTACACAAGTCAGAGTGACTCGTATTCTGAAGCATACCATACAGTGTGTGCTATTACTCAGTGCAACAAACCTTTTAGATAGACGAATACACTGAAGCGTGCTGCAGACAGTGCATCACACTGGACAGCTTTATGAGCTTTCTGAGTTTTATCAACGCATGCCACCTCTTATGTAACGCGAATCAATACAGTAACAAAATTAAATAGTAAAATAACTTTTTCATTGATATTGATGTTGTTTTACTGTATTGATTGTCTGTCAGATAACAACAGACGTTGCTAACCTCATAGTTGTATATTGTTTGACACGTGCACAGCATTACATGCAACAAGCGATAGAACATTGGGATGTACTCTTAGCTGTTTTGATATACATTTGCACTATATCCAAGGATTCCAATTTCATTGGTTTTTAAAGAAATGTCGAGCTATTTTGTCGCTCCTTGTAGATTCTATGTTTGCCTTATCAAAATATATTATCTAACGATTTAAACATTTTAAATCATTCGTCTTTTCAAAACAGTACAGAAAACAATACCTTAATTCAAATCCCACTAACGTTTCTCTGCATGTGATCAGAAGTATTAATAAAGGAAACAATCATTAAAATTGGTTCATATTATTCATAACAATCAAAAGGTAAAAGCTACGCAGAAAAGAAAATTATTAAGTTGGATATCATACCTGGGAAATATTTTACATAGAGGGGGCAACTGTTTACGTCTGTTTTACTGTTTGATCCTTTGCAAATGTTAATAGTTTGATACATATAGATAAGTATACTGAAGTGCCACAATATAATTACTTTTATTTTGCTACTCAGAAAAGGTTACTCAATCATATCCTTTAGTATACGATAAAACGCATTGCAGCACACCACTCAGGAGAGATATACCGAAACATGCCAATTACTATGTGAATTTGCTCATAGCAGGTAAAAAAATACGATGGATGTATCAAAGTATACTGAAAGAAGTTAGTGCAACTACAGCACGCATGTCAGAATGTCATACAGTGAACGACGATGATGTTCAAATTTAAAAAGCAAAATACCAATCATTGACAATGTTATTGATAAAGTTGATCAACATCGACAGTCTGTTGGATTAAAAATCACATGTTTATTAAGTCTGAAAACGGTTATGTTGACGTGTATAGTACATTGTATGAATAAAATGCATGCTGTGTTGTATTGGTATAGAATTACATTTAAACTTTGCATTATATATGTATCATAGACCTCCAATTTCACTGTGTCCTTTTTCAAATCTACATGTAGTTTTAGCACATACTGCAGAGCCTATATTCACCTATTGGAAATAGTTTGTCGTGATATTGAAACGCCCATCGTTCTGAAGTTTATTTGTCATTATTTGATGTTGTTTTGTGTTGGCAACACTATGCAGAAAGTGATACCTGCAATCCAATCCCATTGAATGTTGCCCCAAAAAGTGAATAGTATATCAAAAGCAAATCCATCAGATACACGAAGATGCACAAATATGCCTTCTCTGCGAAAATGAAAACGAAACTAAATATTGTGTATTTTTATGATACAGTTCAAGTCTGATATAAATGTATCAAATGTTCCAAATGTACGCTACGGTAGACTTTGTAGAAACTTCAAAAAACGTCCCATGAGTTTTTGTAACCTTTTATAATACAAGAGTTTAATTTCTTTATATCGGCTATATCCAAATACATTAACACACTATTGTTTTTGGAATTTCTCACTAAAGTCCATCAGTAAGAAAGGTATACTGAAGCATTGCAACTCACAGGTAATATAGATCAGTATACTAATACAAACTAATGTAACCTCATAAGGGCAGAATGACAGCTTATATTAAAGCATGACATTAAGCTAGAGACGAGGACCTTCAAAGTTGAAAAAAAGTATTTGAACTATGTAAAAGTCATCGATATTAATAAAAAGTCATGACACTAGTCGGAAATGTTGTGACATTTTAAACTGATAGTGGGGTGGAAATGTTCACGTTAGCAATATATTTCAATTCTTACATTAAATCAGACGATAGTCATGTCAGACTTCAGTTGTTTGATATACGCAGCGTATTTCATGTAACAAGAAACACAAAATGGGGTATCTGAACTGTTATGATTACTCTGCAATATGCATTATATGATTAGAATCCTATTTGACAAAAGGCACCGGCTATTTTGTCACCCCTAGCAGGATATATAACACCTTTATCGAAATATACTGTCAAAATACTTGAACAGTTACCATCCTGTGAGAATTGTCGTGTTATGACGAGTTCGATTTTTGCAACACAATGCAGAAAGCGAAACCGTATATTTCGCAAAGTGCGAACGAAAATATCAATAATAGATCCGGCTCAAATAACAACCGAAAAGTCGCACAGTGTGCACTCACTGCACAAATAAAACCATTAAGCATTGAGGCCATTGTCGATTTTTCATTTATTGAAGTTGAAATTTCCCATCTAGTTTTGTAGCCATTCATGACTGCAGCCTTTCTATATATTCACTATTTCAACATAAGACATCAAGGTTTGGGGATACTAGGCAACCCGCGAGTATGATGCTGATATACCTGTTACCCTGCGGACTCCAGCGAAATAAACAAGAATAAACGTCTGTTCATTTGCTCACATTTACTTATACAAAAAGGCTCTCAATCATTCCAACTTTTTGAGTATACTCCAATATTGCATGTCAAACCTTAATGGAGTTTTCACTATAGAATTCCGTCCTAAGACCTACACAGTGTATTAAATGGAATCCATTAATGACAAAACAAATGGGATAGGAAACCCAGAAGCTGTCTATGAAGTTTTGACGTGGCATACATGACATTCTCTGAGTGACGAGGAACTTTAAAAAATGTTTATAATTTTTATCAATCATAGACCTGTTCTGGACATTAATGCATTTTTGACCACCGATAGCCTGCCTGATTACAAATAACACGTTGTTAAGGTCACACGGTTTACTGCCACATACTGGGAATTATCTTAAACAACATTAGGTTGTATAGTGCGCTGTATCGATATATTGTGACATTTGCATTATATTCTAGCACTTCAATGTCACTAGTTTTGAAAACAACGAGTTGATTTTCCAAACTGCATCGTCAATATTCACATCACAAAAATATGTTGTAATAACTCTAACACGCCTACCAGTCTGGCAGTTATTTGTCATCATTCAATGAAGTTCATGGTCACAAAATAATACAGAATAAAAGGTTCATGTACCTGCAATCCAACCCCATCCCATCGATTGTTCTCAAACAGAGAGTGGAAATATCAATCATATATCAGATATAGGAAGAAAACTTCAGTAGTTTGAATACCATTAAAAAGTTCGAAACTTGTGTCTTTCTGCGCAAATGAAAATATTCAGCTTGGAGAATTATATATTCTCAGAGAGTAGGCTTACATTAACATAATGTATTGTTATGGTTTAGATTAAATCTCGTACAAATATTTAATACCAAATAAACGCTACGTTAGACTATCAAGTAAAGTCTACAACGGAAACTATAAACAAACTTTGACGTTCCCGTAATTGTTTTATTTCTATTATACATATAAAAACCTAATACACTCCGGTTTGAAAATACTGCTAACAATAGCATGTCATTGTATATGCTATATTTTAACACAGTACACCATTAAAATAAGTGTACTAAAGTTTTTTGGGTTAACAAGTAAAATATAAATATTTATACTGAAAGACACAAATGAACCAGAATCATGTCAGCATGACTGAATTTTATAACGCAAAATATAAATAAATAAAATAAATAAATATACAACATTTGATATAGCGCCCTATATAGCTAACATAGGCCACTCTAAAGCGCTTTACAGTACATAGATATACAATTTTATACAGTCAATACAATTAGCATATATATTAATCAATACAATATTGAGAAATTTGCAGGAGCTGCCTTATCAGACGCTACTAGTCCTATGCCACCTGGCTAATATATCCCTATGTGTGTATGCCAGTGTGTGTGCTGGAGAAGTGTTGTGTTCTGTTTTGTAGTGGGACCGTGCTTCCAACGATATCATTTATAGTGCCAACTCACTTGAATGATACAGCACAGATAACGCAACACCCATCCAAGACCATTTTATACTCCACCTGGGTTGGTGGAGTTGCGTGGGCAGGAGAAAAACACTTTCTCTGACTATTCCATGCGTAAGGCGACTTCGGGGACCGAACCCAGGCCGCCTGCTTAGAAGGCCGGAGTGTTAACCACTCGACCAATCCGCTCATAATAAAGCGATTGACGAGGACTTTCAAAGTAACAAGAGACACAACATAGGGTATCTGAACTGTTATGATTACTCTGCCATATGTATTATATGATCAGAATCCTATTTGACAAAACGCACCGGCTATTTTGTCACCCCTGCCAGGATATGTAACACCTTAATCGAAATACACTGTCAAAATACTTGAACAGTTACCATCCTGTGATAATTGTCGTGTTATGACGAGTTCGATTTTTGCAACACAATGCAGAAAGCGAAACCGTATATTTCGCAAAGTGCGAACGAAAATATCAATAATAGATCCGGTTCAAATAACAACCGAAAAGTCGCACAGTGTGCACTCACTGCACAAATAAAACCATTAAGCATTGAGGCCATTGTCGATTTTTCATTTGTTGAAGTTGAAATTTCCCATCTAGTTTTGTAGCCATTCATGACTGCAGCCTTTCTATATATTCACTATTTCAACATAAGACATTAAGGTTTGGGGATACTAGGCAACCCGCGAGTATGATGCTGATATACCTGTTACCCTGCGGACTCCAGCGAAATAAACAAGAATAAACGTCTGTTCATTTGCTCACATTTACTTATACAAAAAGGCTCTCAATCATTCCAACTTTTTGAGTATACTCCAATATTGCATGTCAAACCTTAATGGAGTTTTCACTATAGAATTCCGTCCTAAGACCTACACAGTGTATTAAATGGAATCCATTAATGACAAAACAAATGGGATAGGAAACCCAGAAGCTGTCTATGAAGTTTTGACGCGGCATACATGACATTCTCTGAGTGACGAGGAACTTTAAAAAATGTTTATAATTTTTATCAATCATAGACCTGTTCTGGACATTAATGCATTTTTGACCACCGATAGCCTGCCTGATTACAAATAACACGTTGTTAAGGTCACACGGTTTACTGCCACATACTGGGAATTATCTTAAACAACATTAGGTTGTATAGTGCGCTGTATCGATATATTGTGACATTTGCATTATATTCTAGCACTTAAATGTCACTAGTTTTGAAAGCAACGAGTTGATTTTCCAAACTGCATCGTCAATATTCACATCACAAAAATATGTTGTAATAACTCTAACACGCCTACCAGTCTGGCAGTTATTTGTCATCATTCAATGAAGTTCATGGTCACAAAATAATACAGAATAAAAGGTTCATGTACCAACAGAGAGTGGAAATATCAATCATATATCAGATATAGGAAGAAAACTTCAGTAGTTTGAATACCATTAAAAAGTTCGAAACTTGTGTCTTTCTGCGCAAATGAAAATATTCAGCTTGGAGAATTATATATTCTCAGAGAGTAGGCTTACATTAACATAATGTATTGTTATGGTTTAGATTAAATCTCGTACAAATATTTAATACCAAATGCACGCTACGTTAGACTATCAAGTAAAGTCTACAACGGAAACTATAAACAAACTTTGACGTTTCCCGTAATTGTTTTATTTCTATTATACATATTAAAACCTAATACACTCCGGTTTGAAAATACTGCTAACAATAGCATGTCATTGTATATGCTATATTTTAACACAGTACACCATTAAAATAAGTGTACTAAAGTTTTTTGGGTTAACAAGTAAAATATAAATATTTATACTGAAAGACACAAATGAACCAGAATCATGTCAGCATGACTGAATTTTATAACGCAAAATATAAATAAATAAAATAAATAAATATACAACATTTGATATAGCGCCCTATATAGCTTACATAGGCCAATCTAAAGCGCTTTACAGTACATAGATATACAATTTTATACAGTCAATACAATTAGCATATATATTAATCAATACAATATTGAGAAATTTGCAGGAGCTGCCTTATCAGACGCTACTAGTCCTATGCCACCTGGCTAATATTCCCCTATGTGTGTATGCCAGTGTGTGTGCTGGAGAAGTATTGTGTTCTGTTTTGTAGTGGGACCGTGCTTCCAACGATATCATTTATAGTGCCACCTCACTTGAATGATACAGCACAGATAACGCAACACCCATCCCAGAC
Source organism: Mizuhopecten yessoensis (assembly GCF_002113885.1). NCBI lineage: Eukaryota > Metazoa > Mollusca > Bivalvia > Pectinida > Pectinidae > Mizuhopecten > Mizuhopecten yessoensis. Next base: position 1,781,240 of record NW_018408493.1, read on the forward strand.
CATTTTATACTCCACCTGGGTTGGTGGAATTGCGTGGGCAGGAAAAAACACTTTCTCTGACTATTCCATGCGTAAGGCGACTTCGGGGACCGAACCCAGGCCGCCTGCTTAGAAGGCCGGAGTGTTAACCACTCGACCAATCCGCTCATAATAAAGCGATTGACGAGGACTTTCAAAGTAACAAGAGACACAACATAGGGTATCTGAACTGTTATGATTACTCTGCCATATGTATTATATGATCAGAATCCTATTTGACAAAACGCACCGGCTATTTTGTCACCCCTAGCAGGATATGTAACACCTTAATCGAAATATACTGTCAAAATACTTGAACAGTTACCATCCTGTGATAATTGTCGTGTTATGACGAGTTCGATTTTTGCAACACAATGCAGAAAGCGAAACCGTATATTTCGCAAAGTGCGAACGAAAATATCAATAATAGATCCGGTTCAAATAACAACCGAAAAGTCGCACAGTGTGCACTCACTGCACAAATAAAACCATTAAGCATTGAGGCCATTGTCGATTTTTCATTTGTTGAAGTTGAAATTTCCCATCTAGTTTTGTAGCCATTCATGACTGCAGCCTTTCTATATATTCACTATTTCAACATAAGACTTTAAGGTTTGGGGATACTAGGCAACCCGCGAGTATGATGCTGATATACCTGTTACCCTGCGGACTCCAGCGAAATAAACAAGAATAAACGCCTGTTCATTTGCTCACATTTACTTATACAAAAAGGCTCGCAATCATTCCAACTTTTTGAGTATACTCCAATATTGCATGTCAAACCTTAATGGAGTTTTCACTATAGAATTCCGTCCTAAGACCTACACAGTGTATTAAATGCAATCCATTAATGACAAAACAAATGGGATAGGAAACCCAGAAGCTGTCTATGAAGTTTTGACGCGGCATACATGACATTCTCTGAGTGACGAGGAACTTTAAAAAATGTTTATATTTTTTATCAATCATAGACCTGTTCTGGACATTAATGCATTTTTGACCACCGATAGCCTGCCTGATTACAAATAACACGTTGTTAAGGTCACACGGTTAACTGACACATACAGGGAATTATCTTAAACAACATTAGGTTGTATACTGCGCTGTATCGATATATTGTGACATTTGCATTATATTCTAGCACTTCAATGTCACTAGTTTTGAAAACAACGAGTTGATTTTCCAAACTACATCGTCAATATTCACATCACAAGTAAAGTCTACAACGGAAACTATAAACAAACTTTGACGTTTCGCATAATTGTTTTATTTCTATTATACATATAAAAACCTAATATACTCCGGTTTGAAAATACTGCTAACGATAGCATGTCATTGTATATGCTATATTTTAACACAGTACACCATTAAAATAAGTGTACTGAAGTTTTTTGGGTTACCAAGTAAACTATAGATATTTATACTGAAAGACACAAATGAACCAGAATCATGTCAGCATGACTGAATTTTATAACGAAAAATATTAATAAATAAAATAAATAAATATACAACATTTGATATAGCGCCCTATATAGCTAACATAGGCCATTCTAAAGCGCTTAACAGTACAAAGATATACAATTTTATACAGTTAATACAATTAGCATATATATTAATCAATGGGTTGGTGGAATTGCGTGGGCAGGAGAAAAACACTTTCTCTGAATATTCAATGCGTAAGGCGACTTCGGGGACCGAACCCAGGCCGCCTGCTTGAAAGGCCGGAGTGTTAACCACTCGACCAATCCGCCCATAATAAAGCGATTGACGAGGACTTTCAAAGTAATTAAATGAAATTTTAACTATACAGCTGTATAATTGTCATCAATATTTGTGAAATTTCAGGTTATGGCCTTTTTTCTAGAAAATACTTTTAAAGCGAATATTTTCTCATGTGGAAATCTTCTCGCTTTGACCCTTTAAACTGATCGCGAAGTGGAAAATTTTGCGAAAGCACTAGTTCTTATATCTATACATTATATTTATCTATTTCCTATATAAATAAAATTATTTTTCTATATAAATTCTATTTTTTCATTGGATTAGCACATGACATGTGACAAATGAGAAAAACATGTTGAGCATGCTATACAATTTTTACACTGGGTGTTTCTAAAAATAACCATATTTGAATATCCCGCCAATCGTAAGTCTCAGACCTTTGACCTTTCGTCTAGCGTTATTTGTAACAAGATGGCGTCCTCCAGGTTTGCGACTGTTGAAGGAGAGGACTTAAACAGGCTTTTTGAGAACGAACATGCCGTAAATACCAAAAGAACAACAATGACAACAGTGAAATTATTTCTTATATAGATAAGCATTTGCGAATAGATATTTAGTTACTCAACAAAAACACTCGACAATAAAATCAACACCGCGAAAATTTCCATTTTTACAGTAGATTAGATGATGATTAAGCCAGACTTCCGTTGTTTGACACACGCAGCGTATTACATGTAACAAGAGACACAAACTCGGATGTTATCTGAGCTGCTTTGATTTACTCTACCATATGCATTACATCCTACGAATCCTATTTCATTTGTTCTGCAAAAAAAGGCAGCGGTTACTATGCTACTCCCAGCAGGTCATATATCAACTTAATCAAAATATCCTGTCCTGATATTAAAACGCTTATAATCCTGTGTTAATTGTCGTGTTCTGACCAGCTCGATTTTTCAACAAAATAGAGAAATCGATACCTTCAATCTAATCTCATTGATGTTCCTGAAAGTGTAAATAGAAAAATCAATGATAAATCAGGAAAATGGGCTCCAATAACAATCGTAAGGTCGAAAATAGGTGCCTTTTCTGGTCAGGTGAAAATATCAAGATGCGAGTATTACTTTACATAGAGGCTACGGCAGGCTGTCAAGTAAACCGCTGTTCCTAAATATAAATATAATTATTATATTGAAATTTCGCGCCTTTTTTAAAAACCTTTTCTAACACTTGCATTTCTATATCTTTGCCCTATCCACATAGATAATGTACAAAAAACTACGATTTTGGATTATTATTGTACAACCAAGCCATTTCTAACGGTATTCCTTCTGTTCCCCAGCGGAATAAAGCGAAATAAAACGTTTTTCCGCCCAGTTACTCTCATTTTCACGTACATACTAAAAAATGACCTTCAATCATTCCATCTTTCCAAATAAATTCGAATCTTGCATGTCAAACCTTAGTAGAGTTTTTACTAAAGAATTATGTACTATAACCTCCTAGATGCAATCCATTATTGACAAAATAAATGGTATAAAGAACCCCGAAGACGACACATGAACAATAGCAATGCAATTGCCACTGAAACGTCAGCATATTATTCATATTGATAAGCAAACTGACAATTGATGACCCAACCCCAAGTTTTAATGGTAGGTTTACCGTACTTTGTCACTTACATTTAAACATGCCAATCATGTTGAAAAGTATAAAAAGAATGCCGATTGCATAGTCAGAATGATAAGATACTCAAGTATTCTAGCGACACAGTAGCACAATAATCGGATTAACCATCCTATCAGTGTTTAATAGAATCTTCCACTACCTTGAGAGTGTGACAGAGAAATCTTCAACCCAACGAATGATATTCTTGATTGTCTTACCCGATGCTTTGCAAAGACATTCGAGAATATCATCCCGAGGGTTGGAGATTTCTCTGTTACACCCTCAAGAAGGAATGTTTGTTTTTCATCCAACCAGTTTCATTCAGAAATCCGCCGACAAGCGATGATTGCATAAAACATAAGCGTTGATTGCATGTTATTCCAGCAAATCTAGAGTTGTCTTCCATGGTCTGCTACTGTTTTCGTGACGTCATACTATAGTTATACCTCAGACCGCGCCATTCTGCACGTAGCTATCTACCCTAGAGGGTGACAAGCTGATCTTTTCCGGCTTAAACGGGAGACACCTGTGATTGGTGGGAGATAATTAAATGTTTAGAGAAGTAGCAACATCTTATATATATATATATACATACATGTAAGTAAACTAAAGCATTCCATTCAGAGCGTAAACACAAAACACCAATAGTATAGATAAATATACTGTACCATGCAGCGGTAACATTATTGCATCAGTTAGATGGACGATGATGATCATATCAGCAAAAGCGTTTCGATGCCACCCATAGACCGCTTATTTGACACGTTCCGTATATAACATTGAACATGACCACTGTTTTGTCTTTTGTGTATTCATCTGTTTTCCAGGGTGTTTTGATAAGTTGTACCATGTTTTTTTTTTTATATCACAATCTGATAATTATGAGAATTAAATTTCCTCTTTTAAACGACAGATAACTCTCCTTTCTCACGCCTTGACAAGAGTCTCTATTAACATAATGGTGATGTATTGTCTTTACATTAAAAACGCTTACCTTCATGAAGTGTATTTGCTTTATTTTCATATTGTTTTTGTCAACACAGAACAGAAAACAACAGAAAGTCAAAACATCAATGTAACAGTCGATGATCGAAACTGTGTGTTGACTTTGTATAGATAAAAAACAGCATATGCTTTAGGGAACAATGATAAGTTTGTTCCGATGTTTTCAAATAGTTCAGCCGTTTATTGGAAAACAGGTTTCCAGAGTTTCTTTTATCATTATGATCATGTTCAGCCGATGATTGACTGAAACGGCCTTTGTCCTAGTCTTATCATCTTTTACATTATTATGAGCTCGATTATCGAAATATGGGCTACTGGTCTGGTCTTAAACATATATATACACAAAATGTACGATATGTTTCAAGTAAAATCCCATCCAAAACTGGAAATGTACGTTAAAGTTGCACATTCATTACTGTAATCTATAAAATTAGATTTCGTTTTCCATTTTCTTACAATGTCATGTATATACGCATACTAGCATAATTGAACTGATCAATCATCGTTCTTCCCACAACGATGTACCCTTTTGTCTCAAATCAAAAACATAAATTTTGACAGGTGCAATAAATAAAATGAGATTTAGACTCTTTTTCTATCAGCCTACCTCTCTCCTTTAAGTTAGTTAACCCTGACTTAAAAGGAACATATATGCACTCCTGTATAATTATTTCAATTTTAACAATCTGCTATCCTTCAATAATTCATAAATGTTACATACAATTCATTCAAAATTACATATGTCACACAGCTATTAACTTCAGTTCTCCATATAGTTGTGTTCTTCGCTATTAATCCCCTGATTCAATTCATTATTGTAAAAACAATTATCGCAATGGACGTTGAAGTTGTCTAAGTAATACTCATGATGAATTGCACATTCAAGGAATTCCGACTTTCCCTACTATCGACGAGGCAATACTTAAACTCTACCAACACATTTTATCTTCTATGATAGATAGGACGATATCGAAAAATAGTCCAGAAGAAAATGCCTCACATTTTGATGTACTGCTATGCAACCGCACCGATACTTTGTGCACATAAGTTACTACAAACAAATTTTATATATAGAGTTTAACAATATTGATTGTAAGATATTGTTTTTCGTCTTTTGACATATTGATATCACTATTGTACGAGTATGCTATATAAACATTTGCTATTAATATATGTTTGTATTTTCTATTATTATATTCTTCCTGTAAATGTTCGGGGGAAGAATGAACCTGCTCTATCCCACTGCATGCCTAAACGGCGTCTAACGTGGGAATTCCTGCAGGGGATTTTTAGGGTTTCCTTCTGCATCCTTTGTTAAGGGGACACAAAAGAAACCAAACGGTATATGCAACCCTCAATGTATGCATTAGGATATTTCTTTTTTTCCCCTTCTCTTTCTTTTGGGCAGTTCCCCCTTAAACAACTCCGTTCATTTGACCGTGGCTTTCGGAAAGACGTGAAATTCAAAACAAACAACAATTTTTTTTTTGTCATCATGCCATACTTTATGAAAGTACATCGGTATCATGTGGTGGTTTGGCAAAAAATAAGACGTTTCACAAGATACCTGGTGCTACCTTGTATATATGTTGAATTATAACTAACATAATGGTGTCAATAGCATATACCAATTTTATGATCATGAATGTCTTCCCCTTTTCCTGCAATATCCGATAATGATAAAAAAAATACAGCTTGTTGTTATCAATTTTCTAAGGTAAGCTGCTCAGGCGCGCAAATTTAATGTTTAATACAGGTTCAATGCCTGACATTTTATTTGAAAAAGCAACATGTACTTCTCTTGATATCATTATGGCAGTAAACACAAATGATTATTTTCCTTCACTACAACAAATCTTACTCATCTGTCAAGATTACATTCTAAATACAGTTTATATAGTCTGATTAAGGAGCCAACAATAGTTATAGCAGGCAGTTCTAGTTTAATTCATTTGTTATCACTAATATCAGAAGAAATATTTTGGACCATTTTGCAGTTAGTAATCTCCGGTCCATAACTTCCATAAAATCCATAAGCATCAGGTTATGCCTTTCAACAAAACGCGTGTAACGGATAGTTAAATAATTTTATAATAATTACAACAATAGGAATGAATTGGCTTCAGTTTTTTCACAATAATCTTAGAAGAATGAATTACAGACAATTGATACATCTAGGAAGAATTTTGAAATTAAAACGAGACGAAAAATATAAACTTCTCAGAAAAAAAAAGAATAGAAAAAATAAGCATAATCATAAGACTTATATTAGATTAGTTCGCACAGTAACAGATTCGGAAACAACAGCAAGACATCACTGAAAAAAACCCAATGTCCTAGTTTTATATCACCCAAAAGAAAACGCTGGTTATCGTAAGTATAACTGTTCTACTACGGTTAAAACAGTTAAAATTTCATCTGTAGTCATTTTTATACATGCAGTAGCTTCCCCTTAATTTCGTGTTTAACGTATCAAGCGTAATGCGATAAGAGGTCCAGGGTACGAATTCTGGGCAGACTCATGATGTTTATTTCTCAGAACACTACTGCTGGTGTGTGGGTTTCTTTAAGTGATTTTCATGCCGGAAAAATATTTAGGCGCTGATACAGTGATCTCTATCCTTATTTCCCTTTATCAACTAACTTTTAACAGGTACATTTTTCACGATTCAGTCCTAAATATACTTCGTTTTCTATTATACATCAATGTACCGCAAACCTTGTAACAATCTGATAACGATATTGAAGATGGTAATCAGAAACAGATAATCGGACGCTTCATTCATTGCATTTTTTTTTGCATTGCAACTTCTTGATATAACTTTCGATAAAATTTCAAACCTCATACAATGTTTACAAATCAGGTGATATAAATTGAAAGACGAGTAATAGAAATGATATTCAACGTTTCTTGATATTAAAGTCAAGCAGAAGAATACTCACAGAAGAACATTTTTAAACATATAAGAAATAATCTAGTTGGAATCCATTCAGAGGCAAGAAAATAACAACTTTGTCAATTGGAGATTAATAGAATAGGTCTGAAATAGATATTATATGTACCATCTCAAAATCTTTTTTCATTTGATCTGTATTAAGGATTCCTGTCCCCCTGCTTACGACAAAACACTAGAGAACGATCCTTTTGTGTTCCTTACCTACAGTTACATCCCCTGATTTTAATAACAATGGATAAACTCCTGGCTGATATCACCCTACTGGCAATTTTTTCAGAAAACATTTTTTTTTAAAATTACAGTTTATACTGAAAAAAAAAGACTCTGTGCATGCTACAGTTGATTCCATTAGTATAGAAATCCGAAAATTCACTACCCTGAAATCCCTCGAACAGTTTTCTAAAAAAAAGCATTTAAATGATTTATCTTAATATGTTGGTTGTGTTGTATGGGAAAAATACCCTGAAACCAGTCGATTTAAAACGAAGTAAAAAATAGCAGAAAACTGAATGGATTTCTACTTTCTTCTTTTGTTATTTTTCAGGAAAATACGCATGGCATACTTTAATACAGGAAACCACACCTTTTATGGCTAATTGGTGTAGCTTATCTAGTGTTAAAACAGATGGCAGAACGATAATGGTCGCTTCAACAGGGACCTGATAATTTGTTACATCTATATTTGGATCTAAACTAAGGTGGTTAGAGTAATTTTACACCTTTTTGGGGATTGGTGGCATTTTTACCGAAAATGAATCTAACACCGGAGCTCGGGGAATATCTTTTAACTCATTGGGCGTCAGAATAATATTATCTGAGATCCTTATTTGAGACATTGAAATATCAATTACCGCGGTTACATATACTTGCCGCAGTGAGCCACTTAATGTATAATGTGACTCCATATGGTGTTACCTGTTCGCTTACCTGTAGCCACGTGCATGTGCGTGTACACACTCTTACATACCCTCTACGCTACGTTCCATATAAAAAATATTTTTGAAATGACCCCTGTGTTTGCTTGTCTAGGTCTCTGTCTCCTTGCTCCGTGCTAGGTCTACCACAAAATGAGGCAGGTCTAATATTACGCTTCATTCAAATAGTTTTGCCTTTGAACATTGATCCGTGTGACGGTTTTGGCATCGATATTCTCATATCTTAAATGTGATGGACACAAGGGACAAATAAAAAAAATTACTTAATTGAGGACAAATGTGTAAATCCGAACATTTAATCAATATCTGCAAAACAAAGTTTAAAATCGAAAACAGTTATTAAGAGAGGTGTGATGTTCAACAAACCAAAATTTCATTTATTTGTAAAAAAATTGTTATCAGGCTGACACGGTCATATGAATATAGCTTTAGCTTATTTATAAGTAAAATGGTCTCAGCTGACCATGTGTTAAATGATAAACCCTTATCCTTTAACATTTAAGAAACTGTGTTATTTTTAGACAATATTTTTCAATGTTTTACCACTGACACTAGCAGATCGAATCATCGACTGTTTTTTGGAAAAAAATCAGACTTAGGACATATTTATTCGTTGACAAATTGATGTGTTCTTTCGTTTTTGTAGTCTCCTTTAACGAATGGTCCGACATGGCGGTCATGTACAATGTAACTGGTTTCGTTGTTACTGTTACAGCTGTTCCTACATGATATCCTATTAGTGGTCGTTTCCCAATATTGGTATAGCCTGGTCACTGGTCAGTTCTAAGTGACCATTTAGCCTGGTCATTGGTCTGTTCTAAGTGACCATTTAGCCTGGTCATTGGTCTGTTCTAAGTGACCATTTAGCCTGGTCATTGGTCTGTTCTAAGTGACCATTTAGCCTGGTCATTGGTCTGTTCTAAGTGACCATTTAGCCTGGTCATTGGTCTGTTCTAAGTGACCATTTAGCCTGGTCATTGGTCTGTTCTAAGTGACCATTTAGCCTGGTCATTGGTCTGTTCTAAGTGACCATTTAGCCTGGTCATTGGTCTGTTCTAAGTGACCATTTAGCCTGGTCATTGGTCTGTTCTAAGTGACCATTTAGCCTGGTCATTGGTCTGTTCTAAGTGACCATTTAGCCTGGTCATTGGTCTGTTCTAAGTGACCATTTAGCCTGGTCATTGGTCTGTTCTAAGTGACCATTTAGCCTGGTCATTGGTCTGTTCTAAGTGACCATTTAGCCTGGTCATTGGTCTGTTCTAAGTGACCATTTAGCCTGGTCATTGGTCTGTTCTAAGTGACCATTTAGCCTGGTCATTGGTCTGTTCTAAGTGACCATTTAGCCTGGTCATTGGTCTGTTCTAAGTGACCATTTAGCCTGGTCATTGGTCTGTTCTAAGTGACCATTTAGCCTGGTCATTGGTCTGTTCTAAGTGACCATTTAGCCTGGTCATTGGTCTGTTCTAAGTGACCATTTAGCCTGGTCATTGGTCTGTTCTAAGTGACCATTTAGCCTGGTCATTGGTCTGTTCTAAGTGACCATTTAGCCTGGTCATTGGTCTGTTCTAAGTGACCATTTAGCCTGGTCATTGGTCTGTTCTAAGTGACCATTTAGCCTGGTCATTGGTCTGTTCTAAGTGACCATTTAGCCTGGTCATTGGTCTGTTCTAAGTGACCATTTAGCCTGGTCATTGGTCTGTTCTAAGTGACCATTTAGCCTGGTCATTGGTCTGTTCTAAGTGACCATTTAGCCTGGTCATTGGTCTGTTCTAAGTGACCATTTAGCCTGGTCATTGGTCTGTTCTAAGTGACCATTTAGCCTGGTCATTGGTCTGTTCTAAGTGACCATTTAGCCTGGTCATTGGTCTGTTCTAAGTGACCATTTAGCCTGGTCATTGGTCTGTTCTAAGTGACCATTTAGCCTGGTCATTGGTCTGTTCTAAGTGACCATTTAGCCTGGTCATTGGTCTGTTCTAAGTGACCATTTAGCCTGGTCATTGGTCTGTTCTAAGTGACCATTTAGCCTGGTCATTGGTCTGTTCTAAGTGACCATTTAGCCTGGTCATTGGTCTGTTCTAAGTGACCATTTAGCCTGGTCATTGGTCTGTTCTAAGTGACCATTTAGCCTGGTCATTGGTCTGTTCTAAGTGACCATTTAGCCTGGTCATTGGTCTGTTCTAAGTGACCATTTAGCCTGGTCATTGGTCTGTTCTAAGTGACCATTTAGCCTGGTCATTGGTCTGTTCTAAGTGACCATTTAGCCTGGTCATTGGTCTGTTCTAAGTGACCATTTAGCCTGGTCATTGGTCTGTTCTAAGTGACCATTTAGCCTGGTCATTGGTCTGTTCTAAGTGACCATTTAGCCTGGTCATTGGTCTGTTCTAAGTGACCATTTAGCCTGGTCATTGGTCTGTTCTAAGTGACCATTTAGCCTGGTCATTGGTCTGTTCTAAGTGACCATTTAGCCTGGTCATTGGTCTGTTCTAAGTGACCATTTAGCCTGGTCATTGGTCTGTTCTAAGTGACCATTTAGCCTGGTCATTGGTCTGTTCTAAGTGACCATTTAGCCTGGTCATTGGTCTGTTCTAAGTGACCATTTAGCCTGGTCATTGGTCTGTTCTAAGTGACCATTTAGCCTGGTCATTGGTCTGTTCTAAGTGACCATTTAGCCTGGTCATTGGTCTGTTCTAAGTGACCATTTAGCCTGGTCATTGGTCTGTTCTAAGTGACCATTTAGCCTGGTCATTGGTCTGTTCTAAGTGACCATTTAGCCTGGTCATTGGTCTGTTCTAAGTGACCATTTAGCCTGGTCACTGGTCAGTTCTAAGTGACCATTTAGCCTGGTCATTGGTCTGTTCTAAGTGACCATTTAGCCTGGTCACTGGTCAGTTCTAAGTGACCATTTGCAAGCGAATGCTTCTTTGCGTTCGTTATATTCACACAGTATGCAGTTTGTCTACATGTTTAATACGTAATTAAAGATACGATTTGTTCTCACCGTAGGAAAGACATTACTTGTTGGTTTATATTAAAAGGGGAAGCTATGCGTTTGATTAATGTGACGTTTTATTCCGCAAAGCAAGATAAATATTCATCCGTTAATAGAATCTGTCGTCAGGACTAGACATTGTCACCAATTTCGATCAAAAACATTACATTGGTTGTGTGCGTAACATGTTGCTGGGAAGTGAGCTTGGAACAACTTTATATAAACGGGTTTCCTATGCAAAAGTATATGATTTTCAATCTCCTCACTATCAGTGTTACCAACAACAAAAGAACACATTCAATTTTCATATTCATTTAAACAGTTCCTTATTTCTCGCACAAACCGGTCATTGTAAATAGCAAACACCACGGTATCTATGAGTCAACCGAAATGTACATATTGTCAATGACAATGTTCTGACGGAAACAGACACCGCCATCAATGATATATAAGGTCTTCTGTCAGGAACAGACACTGCAGTCCATTTTCTCATTTTAACAACTGAAACCGACATAGTCACCCTTTGTAAATGCATGTCTTGCGTAATGGCTGCCATTGATAAATTCAAGTTATATACATGTGTATATATATCTTAGATATTTTTAAGTATACAAATGTACATCGCTATCATGATAAGAATCATCATCAAATAAAGTTGTATTACTACCATTGGCACTTTTATGAAATCTTTGAGAGTTAGTTGCTTCATTTTCTGCAAATCAATGGAAAGACAGTTTGTGATATATTTTAAAGAATCATATTTGTTCAAAATTTGAATGTTTCGAAACAAGAAAAAATAATTAAAGAGTCGAAAGTTAGACCTATCCATCGTAACATGTGTATGCGTATTTTAAATGTTAAATATTAAAATGAAAAATAAATATCTTGTGAAGAAAAGGAACTCCAAGAAGTAAGCCAAAATATATTTTCTGTTTACCATGGCGAATAAACCGACTCTTTCCTTGACTATTTTAATTTGTGCGATGTTATTCAATTTAAACACCAGGTTCATGCTTTCATCAAAAATACCTTGTGCTTCATTTGTATCACCCGTACTATTTGGTGCATAGAATTATCGTCCGACTCGATGCCTAAATTTGATTTCACAAGAGTTTACTTGTAATATTACATTTCTATATACCTCTCTAAAATAAATAAACAAATATCTTGATTGATACTTGCCATGATAATATATATTTACAGATTTCTTACGACAATGTGCAAGGTGTGGCAATGATATGTTTCATACCAAAAATACGTACATCGATTCAAATAATATAAATAGGTACTGCAAGGTCAAAGGGAGATTGCCAAAACTCCTATTTACGGAACAGATTGCAAAGAGTTTAACGTAGGTATTTCAAACTTTTATTTAAGTTTGTAGACACAGATTGCCTTCTGTAGCCATTAAAACATCACACAATTTCAGTGGGTTGATTTTTTAGGGTATGTGTACACTTCTGATGAGATCCATTGGCGGATAGTGTTGAGTGGAGTGACTACCAGCTGACCATTGGTGTCACGGAAGTAACACCGTCTAGGATAGAGCTAAACAAAAAGTGGTCTTTAAAGGGATTATCTGTGCATGTACCATCAAATCACTCTATCGAAAGACATCAAGTACCTTATTGAACTGCACATGTCCACTGAGGGTTTTCATGAGATTAGGGAACGGTCAGCCTTATGCATTACATAACGTTTTACTCCAAAACATGATAGTAAAACGCCAAAAAGTCAGTGGTTTACATAAAATCTGTGTGGCTGTATGAGTACATATGAATGATGACGAGATTCCTCAAAGAAAGGAAGCGTTGCGAGTGGTGGAGGAGAGGTGAAAGATTTACGACAGGAAGAAAGAGAGCTAGATATTTACATGTAGCACTTTACTCTCCGAGTGTGTGATACTTTTTTTTATACCATTCGTCATAAAAACAGAACTTTTAATCAATCAACAGTATTTTACGTCATTGAAACACTTCAATAGAACACGTTCTCTGCCTCACAGCATTTCTCGTCTAATCTATGTTTTAAAGAGAGTGTAAGTTGGTGCCTGTTCATAGATCGTCAATGTTACGTCGCTTAATGTGATGAGGATGATAGAGCAGCTTATGTGACCAAAATATTTAGTCTTGTGAAAGACAGAGTTGAGATTCGTACATGCATTGCATCTGTACATGACGTTTAACATAATCCACGAGTCCAAAAATATATGGTGATTATGACGTTTTTGACACATCGACAATTATGAGCCAGCGACCGGTTGTAAATGTTGAACCGATGAGTGATGGAGGCTAGCCGTGGTGTGTTTGTGTGTGTGTGCGTGTGTGTTTGAAATACAGTTATTATGAAGTACTGAGTCGATCTCGAGAATTTCCGAGTAGGATACTGTACTCGGATGTCCTTAAATTGAGAGATCTCAAGATCAAATTGTTCATAGAACAGAAAGTAATGCATCCTGGCATAAACAGGCGATAAAGGCTGAAGAGGCAACATCAGCATATATGATGCGGGATATGAGCCAATGACATTGTCAGATTGACGTAATTAAATTAAGATACAATGTATATCAGATAAATAACACAACAATTACATTTGGATGTTTGCCGCTGATACTAAGTGGAATTTTGTTCAAGGCCATGTGAACCTTTACAAAGCGAACCGACCCGTAAATAAATTGAATATTCTAAACCACTAGGATGATATTCGTGATAGTTTGGCATATGACTTGTCTAAGGCCGAGGGTAAGATATTAAAGATTATCATCCCCAATGTAGATATTTCTCTGGAATACCCTTACCATAGGGTTTTTTCTCCCCCTCCCCCTCCATCATTTCAATTTAAAAAAAAAGAGGATAATTTCATTTTGATCTTGATTTGCATATGACCTATCCATACGAAAAGTGATTGTGATATCATACTTATTATTTCTGTGATGTCGTAGCTTTGTTACTCTCCATGCACCGCCCCTGTAACTCGGGATTTCAAACGAAAATGTATCTGCTGCTACAATGTACCTGCTGCATGTTGTACGGGACAACTAACATGGGAACCAATCGTCTACACGCTTGAGGCGAGTACGTCAATATACAACCTCCAGGACACATGCATACGTGTCCGTATGAATCTACATCCTTTATTGTCTAGTAGCCGAGGAGTTAGATCTGCTCAATTTGGGGAGTTGGTGGTCCGGCTCTTGCAACTTTTGTTTAACTTGTGTTTCAATACCTAAATCGGATTTTTTCTGGATTCTTAGGAAAAAACACTACTTTTTTCTTTTTAAAAGCTTTACTTGCACGAATACTAATGACCTTAGCTGGCAATAAGACGCTAAACCCAATAGACCAAAATTCATTATTCCATGTGCGTGCTATGTATTTTACCCTACGGCTTAAAATTGTAACCAAATTGCGTGAAAGAGGATTCCTGAACAGGTCAAACACAAGACAATTCCCTGAATGTAACTGTAATCTTCTTCACACACAACACTACAGGTCAGTATTTAATGCATTTCTCGCAGCTGTGGTACATTTTCACAAGAGTGTTAACTAAGTTAAATTTCTTAAGACTCCAACCATAATGAGTTGAATACGAAGCATGCAATGATATGGAAATCAGCAGATTGTAATGGTATCAAGTCATTACTTGAAGTATATAAAATAGATGTATAAAATAAATATGACGTTTGCATGTCAGGATGCTACATGCAGAAGCTCAAAGGCTATGCTAATAATACACAATAACAATATTTAACATTTATATAGCGCCCTATATAGTTTGTAAAATTACTCTTATGCGATTTAGTCTTGCTTGGCAAGGTTATGAAATTCAAAGGAAAAGTGATGCGCTAGCGCATAAAATGTAGTCTATCATCCAGTTGTGAATAAATGTTAGCTGTCTGTCGAATGGTAAAAGTGAAGTGTTTTTTTCTAGTTTTATCCTGCAAGCTGAGGGAAGGGCAAGGACACAATACAATAGAAAAGCATATACGCAAAACATTTAATATTAATGACAACGGTGATTGTACGAATGATTAGTTGAGCTATACACGTATGGGTAGACGCAATGGTAGGTGCTAGTCTAGCCGCATGTATAAATGATATATGCACGATGTTTGGCTGGGCACTGTAATGTACTCTGAATGCGTGAATGGTTACGCTGTTCGAGCGAGAGGTCCAGTATAAATTTACACCTATATCTCTTCAGTAATATCACATGCGTATTGAGTATACAAAGCGTTTTATTATCTCAATCTATTTATAGATATAGCAACAATTGCAACTTTGCCGAAGTGACAAGGTTATGTAAAGGAAACCCAGTTTGACGGCATTGATCTCCAAATAGTGTTGTACGATTTCATTATCTGCATACAGCGCTGCAGTATTGAAGTGGATAATGCATATGTATATGCTTTAAGTAATCTTACACGGAAGAAGCAATTGTCCGTTATCTTTTATCTTGAAGCAATACTAAATAAATGCTTATATACCAGATGTAGAGACTGTGAATAATGATAGTGTGGTCCTGCGTCTTGCAATATATCTAATTGAGTTTGTGACTTGGCCATGGTATTTAAACGTGTGATGCAAAGCTAGCAACTAGTGTACACGAGTTAATCATAATTACATAGTGACATTGTATGGCAGATACATACACATGAATAATAATTACAAAGACAAAAGTTTTAACGAAGATGAATACAACTTTCATATACCAGGTTAATGTACACAACATGTTATTGACGACTTTGATACATTGGTTCATCTTAATTCACATTTCATAGATGTAGGTGTGTTCTCCATTATTTTAGTGAAAAGATGAACCTTTCATCCCATTACAGAGAAATATGCACACTTCCTGATCAGGGAACGATTGTGTTAGTCTTTACCTACCTACACAGAGAGAGAGAAAGAGACAATTCACACGAGCTTTTATTCTGAAAACGTCACCACACGTCATTACTTTATATAGCGTAACCATGGTAGATTGGATGCTGTCCCACTTTTCATAATTACATGCGTCATTGACGATGTTGGTCTCTCTCTCTCTCTCACACACACACACGGAAGATAAATTAAATTAGTTTATAGTTCTGTGATGTCAGAATAAAACAAGATTATGCATAACTGGGTTAGGTGGAACCGTGGTGATGGGTGCTTGTTCAAACATTCTGCAATGTATTTAATTTGTTTGTATTGGTTATGTGTGTATGTGCTACCAGGTGAAACGTAAACATTGGAAAGGATATTTCGATTTACTGTCATAAAATAAAATCCTGCATTAATTTTTTTTAACGTGAAAATGAATTGGTTATATTGAATGGAATGGATTTGTACACCAAATATACTAAACACTATACCTAGTTGATTATCGGGCATGTTGAATATTGTACATGCCACTGGGGATAGTATGATAATTGTATTCTTCAATAATTGATAACGTATTGAGCTGGGCTGACCTTGGTTAGTTTTGTACAATGTACAATACTCGCGCGTGCGGTACGTACCTGTTGGTTTAAATAAATATTGGAGAGATATAGTGTGTTCTATATGAGAGCATACTGGACTCTGGTGTTCACTGTAGCTTGGGGAACTAAATAGAAAGATACTTTTAACCCGGTTTGAATAAAAGGGTTGGGGGCTTGGGCCTGGAGGAAGGCGTCCAGTGGTGGATGGGGTCCAGTTTCGGTCCCTAAACACAAAAAAATCGGTAATGCAATCATGTTGTAAAATAAACGCTGAATTTATTAATCTTCAAGCTACTGATTAACGTTTTCTGTTTAAGACATGACAACTGTACAAAGTACTGGTTATTTAACACCAAAATCTACATTGTATAAAAACTTCTAGAACAACAAGGGAATGCCAAAATGTCAAAATGACGTTACTCAAAATGTAAAATCGATGATGGAAAATGAAACGTTTGTTGAAAGAATCACGCTGATAAAGGTGTTAACATATAACCATCAGGCAGACAGGCGAACTTGACTAATCAATTTGTTTTGCAGGCAGGGTCGACAATGCAGCCAGTTTTATCATATACGTAGTGACAGTTTTTGATTTGTGATGAATAAGAGTGTTTATACGGACAGTGTGATGCCTACAGACAGGTGTCTATTTATGTGTTGATTTGTCTGGAACAATTTTCAACGAATGCAGTGGCATGCGTTAGTTCTGATATCAAGTCGGGCAACGTGGTCAGCCGACAACCTGCCGAAAGCCGTGAGCGTCGATAATTACAATTACTATCCGTTAATTTAACTGTTCCTTTAAACATTGAGGCTACTCTTCTACTCGAGTTTCGTAGTTTATCGGCTATGTTTGCCTGCTCTTCCGTTGTATTGCGCGGCTGCGTGGATTCGTCAACAGGAGTGCACTTCACACACTTTTTGTATCACTAGTTTGACAATTTGATTAAAGCAAATACTGACACAACATACAAATAAAAACATAATTAGATAGTAACTACTGAAAATATTTGACAAAACTGCATTTCAGGTAAGTTGTCTGAATTAAAAGTTGAGTTTTATAACAATTATAAACTAGATCACTTTATTAAAATGAAAGATATTATTTAAATCAATTATTTTGTTCTAACTACCAATCAACAAATATGCCACATAAAACATTGATTTTTGTGTTAACGGTTGAGACTGTCCTCGGTACGGGTGAACTGATTGTCTAAGGACTGGACACCCTGAAGTATCTGAGCAAAGTGCCTGTTGTGTCTAGACAGATGCGGTCATTGAAAACATGAAGTGATCGTCTTAAATTGTACAGATTGGTCAAGGGGGTCTAAATACCAATAACGTCTCAGACAGATTAAGTACACGTTATAAGCTCTCTGTAAGTTACATGAAGTCAGGGGAACTGATCCCCCATTCTCCCCTTATGGTGGGGAGTCTATCCTCACAGAGTGACCTCTATACTGAGAATGGGGTTGAGATTCGTAACCTCTACTTGACTTCTACATGACCTCTATAAAAGTGAGAGATAAATTTGCTTGAAAGGTACATAGCATGGGCGGCAGACTAACAGATCATGCTATATAAACGTAATTCAATACATTTAAATACTACGCTCCCAGTCTATACATCCAATGCATTGTGGAAATAAAGTTTAGTCAAAGAGACCTAATAAACCTTAGCGACCTATATTCAAGTAAGAAAAAAAAATAAGAATGAAAAGATTGCGGTAATGCAATGCTCCATTCGTCCCGATGGACCAATTCTAAAAAAAAACAATCATCGTTACATGTAAGTGTATTGTTAATCATTGTACTCCATATTTCAACAAAGGTTCACTCTTAATAAGGACAACAGTATATATAATATACAGCAGAATGCCAAAACTGAATTACGCTTCACCATACAGCTGTATCGTGTCGTTGTTGAGTGGGGTTAAGAAAATGTGCAAATCAAAATGGGTCCAAAATACTTTTTAAAATTAGTGGATAATGGTTAATTTTAAATTAATAATGAACCAAGCGTGTGCACATACATTATTAACCTTACAAGGGTTAAATACGATAAATGTGGCTATCAAATCTACAATTTTAGAATTGGCCGGATGTAAGCGCGCGGAGGGTCTTAATGTGGAAGGAAACCGGAGTACCAGGAGTAAACCCACGTGATTGAGCAGGTGACACCATACCTTTTTATGTCCGATCGAGTAATCGAACCCTGGTCACCTTGGTGAAAGGCGATTGCGCTATAAACTGCACCATCCGACCAGCAAAGCCATTTAGACTGGAGTCATTATAAAAATTAGTTCACCAATATAATAACATGTCAATCTCTTCTCCGACCCAACGATTTGATACGAAATGACGTATTATTCGAAATTAATTTATTTACCTAGGCCATGCAGGGCTTGATATCTATTTTACTCGTTGTGGAGAGGCACGTGTTTTGAATTATGGTCCTTAAGCATGAGTTATGAGGGGGTCGGAATTTTTTGGTGACAAAAGCATCGTTTAGGGGGCTCTTTCGATGTACAATTTGTTCATTCAACTGACCAAATCCTTTTCATCCTTATGTCAATTTCACCCTTATTATTCGGTATTAGGATAAAATCACTTTCATTATGGTGGGCGAACTTTCCTAGTTTCCACAAATTCGGCCAAAACACAATTTTTTATCAGTTAATAATCTCGTACGTCATTTTACCTTGATTGGAAAGTAATTAGGTATTTGTAATATATTATTGTCAAGTTTAAGTCCGGTATTGATAAGTTCCCTGCGACGTCAAATCGGTTAATGCTTCCGGTCCTTTTTTGTTCCAGTCTGCGCGCTTCCGCCACAGGAAGTCGGCGACAATAGCTAATTTAATGAATTGTGTCTGATATGAAAGACCGAAAAGGATTTTTTTAAATGGACTACTTGGCCGATTATTGTCTGGGAAACAATATAGACACTGTCGCCGACTGTCTTCGGAAACGTGTAGTCGCTTTCGTTCACTAGGAACTCATTGCTAAGTAACGAGTTAAAATGTATTTGGATTGAACAGCGTCAGGATGGCTTGCGTGAGTAGCGATGCTTTCGCTGCATTGTTAGAGTAACAAACGCCTCTATACTGTTTCTTAACAGATTTATGTAAACGAACACATTTCAATCTAACGTGAATAACAATAATAAAGAGCACGTGTTACATGTAACAACGAACTACGAAAGTTTGACGAGTGGAAAGTAATCTAAATAAACGGCATGTTTGTTGCGCATCGTTCCTCTGCCGTCCTAGGCCGTCCTTATTAAGCCACATTGTCTCAGGGTTACATAACGCCGACTCGCAATACGATTATATTTCCCATTAGTCGTTATCCGTTATTGACGGATCTTCTGTGAATTTCTTCTTTGTAGCTTATCCATCAGTTAGATATTAGCATTGTGGCGCGTAAACATATAGATAACCCTCGGAGCGCGCTCACACATAATTAACACATAACACAAGAAAACATGTACTCGTATTCGTTGACTGTCTGTAAACTCGTAAATACACAGTGACCGACGAGCAAGGAAACATGTACTCATATTCGCTGAGACTTCGGGATAAGAAATGGTAAATGTACATAATGAATCTTGAGGCGAGTCCACGATGTTCAGGAAGGGAAAGCGTCTTTGCTTTATCGACGACACCCGCGATTTAAATTTAAGTACTGTTTTAAGTGGCAAAGTCTTTAGATAAACATAAAGAAGTGTAACGGCTTCACATCGATAATACGGGTAGCGACAATAAAACCAGAAGACACTCTTATAAGAACAATCAAAATCATTGACCTTTATATCTCCAAGGAAATAACACGTTTCCCCATGAGATCCTCGTGGCTATACTTGCTAGGAAACCCTGTGTTGTAAGTTTGTCCATCAGCAGTAGACATATATCACGGATGTCATGATATTGGGAGCAAGCTCTTGTGTAACGAATCAAATGCGACTTGTAAATACCGTAGGTTGGGGAATGAGGGATGTTACTATCAGGAAAGAGGAAAGTAAAGGCGAAATCGTCCCGCTTATCGTGCAACTTAGTACATGTAGCCAGCCGTCTTTGTTAGTCATGTTGTAGATATCGATCAAGAGAAGCGGCTGAAGAGTTGGGTGTCCTTGTTGAACACAAGCCAACCAATTGACATCTAAATGTTGGTCATTTTTACCTTTGTTTTTTTCCTATAAATGCCCGACTACAGAACACCACAGTTCATATGAAGCACTTGGTCAAAATAGCAGGCAAATTGTTGTGTTTTACCTTGTTGATAATATTATATTACTGAGTAATTTATTCTTTGAGTTCGAATTCCCAATTTTGTTGAAACTTTGGTATTCTCTATTTTTTCCCGAAAATGTATAGGAAATCAAACAGAAAGAAAAGTACGTACTATTTTGTACCTGTGTTTTTAAAGAAAGTGAAACCCTCCAAAAACGTGTTAGTCTTAAAAACCCATTGACTAAAACATCGGAACAAATGAGGTGTTTAAGTTTTATGATACAGGTCTATATATCCCTACCTGAAGTATCTTGTGGGAAAACTCTTTGTCTGCATCAGCTAGTTTTGATGAGCAGATAAAAACTGCATTTATAATGAGGCAGGGGTGGATATGAAATTGCGCACGTCTACTCCAAATCACTACATGTATAACTATATAATGACTTTAAATATGTATACAAGCGTTAACCGCCATTATCTATTGGAAACTTTATATATGAATTTAATATAGGAAACAAAAACTAAAAATAATGGATCTAACGCTGTTACACATAGCGGAATTATCTCAGTTCTTAGATCGATTGACGTACTTCTTTCTCTTCCATTAACGCCTGAGCATTAATTATGTATATTTACATTTGTGTTGCAGTGCCACTAGATAACAATACCAACTAACAATGATTCAATAAAAGCAAGTGTGTAGTAATATTAACAATACTCACATGTACCGTTGCATGACTTCTGACCCCCCCCCCCCCCCCAAAAAAAAAACCACCCCACCACACACACAATCAAACCAAAACAAAACAACAAGATTCTTTATCAACGGTTAAGATACATGTAAATATATTTTAATAATCTTTTTTTTATATTATCAACAAGAAATCATGTTTATGGCTGGCCACCGAAGCGTGTCTATTATAAAATCTTATAACAGGTTCTTTTCATCAGAACATAATAATTCACTGTCCTCTGGAATCTACACTAGCGTCCGTCGTAAGTGGCGAAGCAGGTGAAATCGGCCCGGCTCGTCGGCCAGTCCCCTCATCAAGAGTAGGCCCAATACATACCGAATGCTCAAACGATGAGATAGTCCTGTTGACACAGTCGATCGACACAAGAATTCAGCCAACATCATCATTTAAATCGTCATCTGGTTTCTAAGGAAACTCCACATTCCACGAATGCACACTATATCTCGTTGAAAGTCGAACCGCTTCGTGGCCTGATGAGCGTAGCCGCTGCACAACCGTTTTTTAACGGTCAGCTTTCTCCGCGAACACGGAATGAATTTCTGACATTTTGCAACTTAAATATTTTACATGGTATTTTTGTTTTAAATTTAGATTTACTCTCAATGTTTCAGATAATCAATGCTTGTTAAACATGCTGGTAGTGTAAATCAAATTATTAAAAAATATGCAAAGTGGGACCATTTGTTTGTTGCTCAATTGTGTATTTCGTCACCGTTGACAACGCATCATCTTTCCCGCGAAAAAGGCTGTTCAATTAATGTTGTTTTCATGACGGTGTTTTGCTTTTTAATGTGACAAAAATACTATTTTTTCTTAATTTCAAATAATAAAAGTGGATGTAATAGAATGTAAATATAAGGTTTGAAATGCATCTTTTTAACATTTATGAGGGTATGCAACACAGTTCCGTTGAAACATATTCTCCAAAATGCGCAAACCTTTACTGGCGTTTGACGTTTTCTTTTATCTTTGTGTTTATTATCATTATGATCATATCTGAAGAACAGCACATTGCGATACATATCTGTTTACTTGATATATTTAAAGAAAATTAGCAGGTCTTTAACTTTTTGAAGTTTTAACCGTTCTTTAAAATGATTAAAAAAGTCCTTATGGTTGAAACTATTCAACTTCGATAGAAAAGTGTTTTTGAAAAATGGTTTAATTATGTTTGAAGGTTTTTGGCGTATGTTTTTGAAATTAAGTAATTCATATATCTTGTCGTTTCGAAGGAGCTACATTTTAGCAAAGGCGCACATAAAATAGGTCATTGAGTTTTTAATGATCTCACTAGACCATTTACTGCAAGGAATCGTTTGAGAATAAATTTGAATTAGAACAGGAATAATCCTGCTGAGATATAATATTTGCATAAGTATATCGTGACTACACTGTCCTCTCAATGGCGGCGCCTATAAGTGTTATTCCCTTGCACAGAAGCTCAGGGTCAAGCATGTCTCTTTGGGCGTTTATAAAATTAGCTTTGATTTCAAGATTTGTAGATTTCGTGACAAAAGAACATTTTTAAAATAGAGAAACAATTTCTCCGGAGATTAGAATATGAATAAATGTAAGGAAAGAACGTCGCTTTCGTACTTGAATATAGAATCATGATTTCCTCGAGGGATCATGTGCGCACAGTCGTTTACTGTTTTAAGAGTTGACGTATTTACAGTCTCTATTTGTCTTTGAGGGCATGTTAGCTCAGATCCTTTCGGGAGAATCATGTACGTATGCAACTGTTTGCAGATTTAGATACAGTCACACCGGTTACCCGAAGACGATGCACACACAATCGCTGTCTGGCAGAAGCGTGTTTACGCAGTCGCTTACTGTCTTGATAATCAAGTAAGCAAAGTTGATATCTGTCTAGAGGATCGAGTTTCCACAGTCGCTGATTGTCTGAAGGTTCAAAAGTTTACAGTTGTCATTTGTCTTTGATGATCTTTTTCACAAAGTGGCTAACCGTCTGTAGGATCACAATCATGAACTTACTTTATTGAGAATCGTGTTCGAGACAGTCGCTCACTGTATGAGTGTTCACGTGGCTACAGTCGCTTACTGTATGAGAGTTTACGTGGATACAGTCGCTCACTGTATGAGTGTTCACGTGTTTACAGTCGCTTACTGTATGAGAGTTCACGTGGATACAGTCGCTCACTGTATGAGAGTTCACGTGGCTACAGTCGCTCACTGTATGAGAGTTCACGTGGCTACAGTCGCTTACTGTCTGGACGATCCCGGACGCACAGTCGCTGTCTTCTTGTTCAGAGGAGTATGTTCTTGTACACTTGCTAATTGAGGGGGTTGGTGTTTAATAACTAATCGCTAAGAGTCGGGGAGGGAAGGGAGGGTCATGTTGATAATGTCAATGACTATCTAGAGACACATGCATTTAAATTTGCTGATTTTCTGAGAACATTACGTTACTTACGTTGGTTGACGCTCTAATGTAGGTCATGTACCTTATTTGAAAACATCTGACTGTCAGAACAGGTCATGTGCATGTACATTAGGTTACTGTTAGGGAATACATTTGACTTTTTATTAGATGTCATGCACTAACGGTCGCTGACTGCCCAGGTGAGGTCAATTCAGTAGTGTAATGTCAGGGGAGACGTGACTGTCTTAGTGAATCGTGTACCTTCAATTCCTTGTTGTCTGGTAAATCTTGGACTTAAATTCACTGACTATTTAGGTGGTGTAATGTACTGGTAGCAGGGGGATAATAAATGTCTGAGAAAATCGTGGACTCGCCTCAAGGTTCATTATGTACCGTTTCTTATCCCAAAGTCTCAGGAAAACACGTTTTAGTCATAGCAGAAGGAAATATTCTCCTAATATGTATATATGTGCCATTCAAGAAAAAACATGCCCTATTAAACTAGCCTCTTTTGAATATATTGACCTTCTAGTCGCTGCTATCGAGATTACTGAAACTTAATTACAGAAAAACTATTTGAGTATATTGTTTATGGAAAAGAGGAAATATAATCATATAGATTAATATATTTGTATAGTATAAACTTGGGTAGTATAAAAGACAATAAATGAAAATAGCACCTATAGCTAGCCGTGAACAAAAACATCTTAACCATCATTTGCTATGGATGTGAATGTTTATCAGAAGTATTACATGCATTGATTGGGGTAGACTCTTGTACCACTGTAGACCATAATGGACTCATCAAGATACATGCATGGGATAGTCTACTTAAGTTGCATAGGGGTGAAAGGGTTAACCATGTTGCATTTCCTTTGGGTATTTATCGTATCTGAATTTTAGGAAGTATGGATGGCGTGTCTTGCGGGAATGGTACTATAAACAAACGATTGCTTCGGAGATTGTGAAATAAATAAACCATAAGGAAAATAAACAACATATCTGTAAAGTCATTTACAAAAACAGCTGTCTACAACTACCGGATGAATGACGGTCAATAAATAGCTATCACATGACCTCACTATTGGCGTTACATAAAACAAATATAGCTCCCACCTGTTCATAACAACAAATAAACATGTTCAAAGAAGAATGTAAGACACAAAAGAATGATTTCACCTATGAAATTTGGTACATGTAATAGATACAGTGTGCCAAAATGAATCACACTGCATCAGCATACAGCTGTGTCGTTCATCTAGAACTCATCAGTAACGGTAGGGGCAACATAGGCAAAACTGACCTTAAAATAGGAGTGAAGGTGCTGTCAATCCCTTGTTTAAATGAATTTCAAAAGTAACATATAACTATATGTTACATACTTTTTATTTATATAATTACTATGCATTTAATTGTCTTAGTAATTGACTTAGTAATGATAATATATGTATATATATATTATTGACTTTCCATGAACATGTAGGATCTTTGAACTCAGTAGAATGCTTGTAGGTTAATTTTGTACTCAGAATGAGGTACATGAGAGAAACGTGTATCATTTTAAACCAGTTCTGTACGCCTTGTCAATAATTTACCCTCATTTACGAGTAATTCGAGTGATATCGGATAATCTTCACCGAATTGCATAGGATTTGAGCTTTTTGTACTATACATAAAATCAATTCTGGTTCGATTTTTGTTGAGATATTGTAGACATTGAATATAAAAAATATCTAGATAATTAATAAATACTGTACGTTTTTAAAATGTGCACAAGCATATAAATAACAAAGTGTTAAAACGATTTAATCAATATTTCAAGAAAACAAGTCACATTTCTTTTTTTATCTTTGGTTTTTGCCACTCAAAACTTTCAGAGATGTTTTAGTAGACACTTACCCTTCTGGGACACACATTCTGGTAATCGTTTTACTTTTTTAAAGCTTTCCATGTGAAAGTTTCCTTCTTCCCTAAGCTACGGTTATTCACTCTTTAAAATATGTAACGTTATCGGAATATTTGCATTGAAACACGGTATACTTTACACAAACACGATTGTAGCAAATTGCGTTAATAATATAAACAACTACATTGGTTCAATGATGGTTAACTTCATGTTATCAGCGATAAAAAGAATATATTATTTATTTATGTTTATTTTTTAATAAATATGTATTTTTATTAACGATGTAAACTCTCTTTTCATTTTACTGGTTCATGAAACAAGCAGTAACAAAATGCATCTCGTTAAATGAAAACTCAGACAAAACAAAAACAATAAGGATTCATTATGGAAGTACACAGTTATCTTACACAATGTAATAAAACAAATAAGGCTAGGCTCAGTTGCATATAAACAATGCCATCACCATTACCGTCATTAACGAGCAAAGCAATAACTTACATTTGTATAGAAATATCAAGTAATGATATCACCGTAAGAATTAATTAGAAAGAACCTTTATGATAGCAAAAAATGCAAGAAATCAAATAGTATTGTTACGCGACTACCTTGTTCATGTCATTCACAACGTTAATGATGAGGTAATGATGCAGTGGCTGGGCCAGAAGTTCCTTTAATGTTAACCAAGTTTAATGTTATGTTTTTTTACATCTACATGTGTATGTAAAGGTATTCCAAGCCATCATCAAAAGGCAATAAATACGCGATCATGTTAATGCTTTGGCCGTTCATAAGGATTTACAGCTCTGTAGGACTACTTTATTTTCAGTATAGGGACGCAGGCGGGAGTAGTTTACCGCTTTTTAATCGTTTTGATCATCTCAATGTGGTAATATATTCAAGGGGTTCGTTAGTTATTTGGTTGTCCTATTATCTGTAAGGATCGTCTTTATATGCCCTTAGCTGTCATGAGGACGAAAACCCTGTATAATAAATCATTACACAAACCTGGTCATCGTGATATTGATGTGTTATACAACAGAAATAGCATTGCCGATGTTAAGGAGACAGTTTTAGATTACAAATGCAATTATGTATATGATTAGATACATGTACTTCTATGGTCATCAGCTAAATGGCAGATGTTTAGGTTAAAAATCACAAATCAATAATGATAATTAATTAATATCTACCATCATTGTGATGATTAAAATCCTGAACGATGAATGTGACATACACACACAAACACACACACACAAACACACAAACACAAACACTCACACACAAACACACACACACACACACACACATACACACAAACTCACACACACAAACAATCACACACAAACACTCACACACAAACACACACACACAAACACACACACACACACACACACAAACAAACACACACACACACACACACACACACACACACACACACACACACACACTCACAGATGATTGAACTTTTAAAATTTGGTAATAGATACAGTGTGCCAAAAATAAATTAGATTGCATTATTAATTTTAAAGATTGGTGACTTGACTTCGTCCTCCTCCAATACTGTAGAAATGTGTGGAATTGCTCGCGTACATGAAAATGTTCTCCAGCAAAATATATCTATAGCTAGTTAATAGTATTATGATATTACATATACATAATGCCGCACTTATTGAAAACTCAACTCTTACAACAACATTTAAAAAGTGGTCTGATTAAGCAATAAACTGCATAGATGTGGCAGACCAACTGGTATAACTGCCACATGTGTCACAGACAAACTGAATGGTGCGCGTTATACCAGTTGGTCTGCCACATCTATGCAGTTTATTGTTTATATTTATATTTCCATAATGAGAATTCGCAAAAAAAAATAATATGTCTTTTCCAAATTTCAAATTTCCCGCTTATTACCGTCAGGTCAGGTCAGTATCTAGAACGGCACAAAGATAACAGCTGATGTCATGCGCTATTTCCCATACAAAATTGAAATGACTCCGCAACTTTCGTTAATAATTCATTTGATTTTTATTTATATATATATCATATTCTCGATTCATAAATAGTAACAAATGACATTTTGTAAGTAACTAATCAAGTGTCGTAAAACATTTTCCGATTTTATTGCGACCTATATCCGGCGCACGCACTGAACGGAAGCCCGCAGTAATCAGGTCAGAGTTATATTTATGTTGTTGATGTTGATCGTGCAACCGGAGAAGGTTGAATTGGTGAAAAATCCAGGCGTAAAATTGTTTTTTGATCTCACAGACACTTGAGACAGGCAGCTGGTGTTCGGGATCAAATCAGAAGATACCGATAAGTTCGGTAGTGACACTGTTAAGTCGCTCGGGGGTGCAAAGACCAACTTCAGTTATAGTCTCATAAGATGAAGCTGCTATTGGCAGTACTTTAGTAGTAATATAGAAGGGCTTTGCCACACCAAATGTAAATATTTCGTCATAACCAGCGATGTCGAGCACATGACAATGTTATACATGCATAATTGTGTTGTAGAAAATCATGTTTATCTAACTCTTGTTTATTGATTTTTTTTCAAAATTGCGAAAAAAAATCACCACTTAGTTCATTTGTATAAAATATTTTAAATTTAAGACCCCAGTCGTATTGGAATCCCTATTTGCAATACAGATTATTTATAATTATTATATGAATATTGTGTTATGCAGTGTCATAAAGCCACCACATAAATTATGTTTATGCAACAATGACGTTATTTAAGGAATGATTTTTATTTTTTCAACATTTATGAGGTCATAACAACAATGGGTTTATGGAGATCTTAGCAACCGTCAACAACAATAACACAACAAAATGTAGTTCCATATTCAATGTTTATTTGTAGCACAGGACACGTGAATACGTGGATATTTCACAAAGCACAGTTCAATAATATTTTAAGATGTAAGAATTAAGCATCTAGGTCGGTCGTTCCGAGTGAGTAGTTTTTGTAGTGTATCACTACGCAGTGTGAAAAGGTTACTATCAGTTCCCACGTGCTGAGATTATATGAACACCTGTGTTATGCATTTATGAATGTAATTTTTGTCAATGGGTCTAAGCATACAGAATGTAAATATAATCGAATAGGAACAAACAATGTGACTTCACGGCATTGTGAAGCGGACGCATTTTTTTATCGTTACAGAGGCGGCCAAGTGCAAAATATTCGTTTCAGATCACAATTATACAGTTTACATTTTATTATATGATAATAGAGGCTCGCAAATATGAAAAATCCAAAACTTGTATCATAAATCTAATATGAAAGGAAACTTATGACAGATCCTCTTTATGTTTATGTATGCATCTATATACTATAGAAAATATGTCAATAATATCAACTTATTGCGGCATTGTTTGGAGCTATTAATTTGTCTCATCAGTGTTAGTATGGATGTTTTCTCCATTTATGTTGTTTTGTTGTCTCACGAGTTCCCGTTACAATGATAGCTCCTCAGTATTTGCTATACTTATATCCCTGGCCCTATTGTATTACAGTATCAATGTCTCCTCATTTCCGCTTTTAATTATGTTTCACTTGTTTCCCATGTGTGAGTGTCACTTCGCTTTCTCGTTTTCCCATTTGCTATTGATGTATCTTCCTATTGTACTTACTGTCCGTCATTTTCTGTTGTTTATCTTTTTATAAGGCTCTTCCTGTCTGCCTTTTATGTTGCTGTTTTTTCTCTACATTATGTTGTTTTCATTCGGTTTTACGTTAACACTCTGGTATCATTATACCATTATCCGGTTTTACTGAGGCGACTTTGTTCTGGAAAACGTTGATTAAACGAACTCTGTGTTTAAAACGTATGTCTTTAACTTGAGAAATCAGCTTCATGTTGGATTGCGGAGACAGGCAGGACGTAAAAAGATTAATTAAAGGTTAAATGTGGAAAGCCATTAGTTAGTTAGTATAAATGTATGTTGTCTAGAACGTAAAGCTTGGGTTTAAGAAGAGATCTAAATACGTACTCAACATTTTAACAGAAAAAGGAAATGCCTTCTTTAATTGCCAGTTAAGATACATGTAGCACGTAAAGTGACGTTATTTATCTGGTTTTATATCTTCGATGTGTATAGTAATACGGATTCGAGGAAAGTAAAACGTCGTAGCGGAATATGTGTAAGATAAATCAGACGTTAGACTATGCATGGTACGTGGTGTATATTTCCAATGTGAATTATTTAGTCATTATTAAGATATAATTGGGTTATCGCAAGTTTTTTTCCACTTTAGCACTAAACCCATTGTTATTGATTTAGCCCTGCATATTCTAATTAAGAGAGATAAACAAGTTCAAGAACTTGTGACTTAGGTCATTGAATTGAAGTTTTCTGGGCAGCTGTTGTATTGGTTGTTCATTTTTCTGTTCTTAAGGTACATATATTATTGATGATTTTGTCAATTCCCTTCGTAATAATTTTCTTAGGTCCAACTGTGTTTGATGTCTCCTTATATCCTGTTGTACTGATGTCTTTTGATTTGTTTTTCTTTACGTCCTATCCACCGCTTTGTTCATTTAAACACGTGCCAGATTTTGTTGGTTGAGGAAAGTCGGAGTTCCCGGAAAACCCTCCACTGATCTACGGCCAGTACATGGCGACTCCCCAAAGTAGTTCTTGAACCCCCAACCCATTGGTGGAAGTTAGTGGTAAGCAGAAAGTCAGATACCTTAACGTTCCTGTTTCATCAACATCTCCACAATCCCCGTTGGTTGTGTTGATGCTTTCTGTGTTTTAGTTTTCCTGATATCTCTTTAGTTACGGTATAATAGTGCTATTTGCAGAATCGCAGTCATTCTAACGATTGGTTTAATGTAAGCAGAGGAAAGCTATTAGTTAGTATAACGGTTCCTTTAATGCTTAAGTTCAAATTAAAAAACGTGACTAAACAATTGGATGTGTTAAACTAAAGTCTTTTATCTTCAAGCTGTTTTAGGATACCTGCACTTCAATTTTCATTGTTTGATAATAGAGCAGATAAAGTAACTTGATTTCATTGGTCTTACATTTCAGTATTGCGTGTCTGCCAAAAGCATTAATCAATGATATACTGGTTTTGAGTGAAGTGAAAGTCGATCGTTGCGGAACAAAACCCCTTAGGTTACATGATAAAATATGCGTAGAGCGTGATATTTATAGTTTAATTAAATAGGTTAGTGAGAATTGTACATTGTAACATTGTTATTGTGATATTTTCCACTAAACCGTTGGTAAATTTCCTAGTTCTCAGCATATAAATCTAAGCATATATACACGCTTATCATACCTACCTTCAGTGTTAAAAAGGTTTTAAGAAAACTCTTATTCATTTAGTTTTTAACACCAAATTCTACATCTGGTTAGTCTTAAATAATGGTAAATGTTATCAAATTGAAATTGTATACTCTGGGATCATGAAGCAATCTGATAATAAAATCCAAAGTATCATTTGATGATGTAAATATATAATTGCAAGGGATATTAATTATATAAAATGTATGTTTATCTAAAATCAGTATTGAAAAAAAGGTTTAAAAAATAGGCAACATTCATGAAGAGAAAATAGTTTCAAGTGCTAATTGCAGAATATTTGGCTGGATGAAAGCTTTGAATACTAGTATCATTCGTTTCCAAAATTTGATGGCACATTGTCGAATTTTATCTAATGTCATTTGTCCGAGGAAGGTAACCACAAAAGTCTAGTGTATATATCTCCACATGTCCTGTTGTAATTAGGATTCTTCAGTTCAGATTGGATATTGATTGATGTGTTTACAGTTCCCGTTGTGTCTATTTCCTTGGTTGGTGCGCTAATGACTACTCTAATGACTTCTGTGCTCCTATACTATTAATGGCTTTGAGTTCATGTCGATGTCTCCACGGGTCCCGCGGTATTGATATCTCCTTAAGGCATTATGTATTGTTGTTACACTGGTGTCTTCCGTTTCCATGCCCAAATGCCTCCCGTTTTAATCATGTCACCTCACGTCTCGTTGTATTGATGTCGAGTCAAAAGGTGTTCAGGCCCCCTGATTTCCAAATGTCGTATAGACCTTCTGCTTACTGTTTTATTTGTGTCTCTGCAGTTTTCGTCTAAAGTGAGGTCTCCTCAAGTCATGTTGCATTCATTTGCTTCATGGGCAGATCTTCCTTTACTGATATATTGATTATCACGTTCTATAGTTGTGTCTCATAGGTCCTGTCGTAATGTTGTTCATGTTTTCTTTTGTTTTTTCTGATTTTTCTAAACATTATCTTTTGTGAATATTTTGTTCCAATGTTTACCTTTTTGCGTTGACGTTTAAAAAATCTGGAATCATTATACCATTATCCGGCTGTATTGAGGTGCATTTGTTATGGAAATGATTTGTTCTGGAAATGGATGATAAAACGTACCCTATATACAATGAATGTCCCTGAACACGGGAAATCGCTGTTTTCGTATTGTTGTTAATAGCAAAGCCGAAAGTATATCAGTCAATATGTCTTTGATAACGGTTTGTTAAATGTAACAAGAGGAAAGCTATTTGTTAGTAAGTATAATAGAGGTATCTTGCCTATAATGTCGGAGCGTGGGTTGAACCACAGATGTAAAATCAACCTTAATATTAAAGTGTTAAATGCATTCTATCTTAATGTCTGAAGGATGCATGTACTTCTATTTTCACTGTTTAATAAGAAATCAAATGAGGTCACGTGATTTGTTTTCCAACTTGGCATGCCGCACACAGTGATATAATTGTTCCGAGAGGAGTAAAACGTACCACGTAAGCATGTGATGGCGGAACAAAGCACCCTGAGTATGAGATAGATGTAAAAGAAGTATAAAATATAGTATCTGATTAACATTGAATTGCTAGAGCAGGGTGTGATGTTTAATCATGAGTAACTACGTTAACATATATTCATATCTTGTTCATTTCCCTTCGTATTGAATTCCATAGGTCTGGCTGTATTGATATCACCCTTAGTCCACTTGTACTGATATTCTATTTTCTGGTGAACTCCTGTCTCTTGTTGTAGTGACGTCTCCTGTGTTCTATAATTGATTTATGATTCTTTGTGCTCCTGTCATATTGATGTCCTGCTGTATTTAAGTCACGTCAATTCCTTTTATTCATAAAGTGTCAAAAATTTCCGTTCTGGCTAAACAAAATATATGTCTCTTAAAAATATATGTCTCTTTAGTTTTCGTCTAAATGATTTGCCCCAAGTTTCTGTTGTATAAATGTATCCTCTGTTATATTACTGTCTAACTTGTGTGTCATTATTTCCGTTGTTTTGTTGTATCCTCAGTTATAGTTGTAGGGATGTTTCTTCACTCCTTTAATGCTGCTGATGCTGGTTTTTCCTCAGATTAAGATATGAATTTACGTAACAACTGTCAAGTAAAAACACCGAAACCATCACATCATTATCCGTGTTTTAAAAGGTCTATTTTCTGATAATGGACGATAACACCCTTGAACTCGGCAAATCACCGTTTTTAGTATTACGTTTATTTGCGGTGCCGGGGAACATGTACGTCAATGTATCTTATATAACGTTTTATTGCATGTTACAAGACAGCCATTCGATAGCATGAAGGTCTTTCGTATGTAATGTCAACGCGTTGGTTGACTTAAGGGCATACACAAAAGTGTACTTTACATTTAAACTGGTCACATTAAATTCATTTAATGTTCTAAGTATGCGGATAACATGTACTCTCATTGCCTTGGCTGTCTAATACGCGAGCATAAGAAGTAAAATAATCTCAAAGGTTTTACATCTGAGTATTGCACCTCTGCCTAAAGCCCTGTGCACTGATATGACGGTTCCGACAGAAGTATAACGTACGTTTGTCGAAGTGGGACAAAGTCTCTTAAGTAGGAAATACATGTTAAGTAAACGTAAAACTTTTCATGACATCTGATTTACATTGAACTGCCAGAGCTGGGTGAGATATTTATACTATAAGTACCTAGGTCACGGGATAATATTGCACTATTATTGTAAGAGTATGCTACTTGCTTACCCACTAAACCAATTTACAAGTTTTTAGCACCAAACTTACAAAGTTCAAGATAATAACTCGAAATTTCATTATAATAACTCGAAATTTCATTACAATAACTCAAAATTTCAAGAGAATAGTTCGAACTACATGTGATTCATTTATTAAATATTTTTTTCATCATGTGCTATCTAATTAATAAATAGTATATTCCGGATGTTATGAAACAGTTTAATTTTTCAATCCGAATTTCAATTTGTTGAAAATAAATATTTTAATTGAAAACCAAAATTACATATTTACAATTTAAGTCGATCTATACACACTATGAAAAATGAATATACACATGTATAGGCAATATTAATGAAGTCGTGATATTTGAATAGTCTGGTGTATATCATATACCGTTATTGCTCTGTTCCCTTGTTTATGTTGCACTTACTATCCTTTGTTCAGCTATGTCGTTTAGCTACTCCTCTGACCGTAATATATAATAAAATAATATTATATATTTACATTTGCATGGCATTGTCACTATATAGCCTCTTTGAAAGATGTGTCGTTGATGGGACTTTAATTACCATGCCGCACGAGACATAATTACCATGCCACACGAGACACAATTCTTAGCGTATTAATTACAACACTGACCGGAACTACAATATCCAATGTAAATAAACATGACGGCTGCTGAAATATCGCTGGGTATTGTGAGATTTGATAATGTCATTGTAACTTTATGTGCAAAATAAAAAATATAATAAAAAACACTTTTATTACAACGAATACAAGACCAAGGTCTGCAATATCGTACAAGATGCACATAGGTTGAAATCACCAATGCCGGCAATCGAAACAATTTTAACGCTCATGCAATTTATCAGAAATATCGTCTGTTACACTGCACTGATCATCAGGGGTTCGTTATAAATGTCTGAAATACACATATTCTATAGACCTACTGACACATATGTTACAGACCTACTGATATGAGTCACAGCACACATAAACATTCGTCATTTCAGACATTTGTAACGAACCTGTGCTCCGTCGCAAGATCACTCACTTCAAACGCTATCAGTTTCACGCGTCTCGGATCCACGGTTCCTCAGTTTCAGACGACATGTCAAATAACGATGCTGTTATAGAATCTACCGACTGTTGTCGGGTTCCCATACAATCAACAAATACATTCACGCCTGATTTCTTCACAAAATGAGCAAAGAGAAAAGTTCGAATTAACTTCCAAAAATAACTCCCTCGTGGAGGTCAAGGTCCCATTCACGGTGTTCACTGTATTTATCCATGCGCGAAATTTGTTCCGGGGGAAAATCGAAACAATTTCAAATCTATCTTTCAGCTCAGATTTCTATTGAAAAACTGAAATCACCCTATATACATATCATACGCAATTATATTGATACTAAATTGTGGAATAAATTTGAAGTGTTTGTTAAAATGTCAAAGTCCTACTTTGTTTGCCAATCAGCACGCGACAATACGCTGTTCAAACTATTGAACGAAATTGGGTGGACTGTCGATAAGGCGGGCATTTTTAATTCTAATTATAAATTATAAGTTAAAAAAGAACATAAGAGGCAGAGAAAACGTAAATATAAGTATTGAACTGTTTTTGTATGATATTTATGATCTATTTGAATGACACAGCTTTGCAAGCAAACAAATCATAATGCGCTTGCGCGCATTATGTTGTTTGCTTGCAAAGCTGTGTCATTCAAACAGATCATAAATACCATACAAAAACAGTTCAATGCTTAAATAACTTTCGGCAGACATGTCATTTTGTTTACGAGCTTTGATATGAATCCGATGAAATAACTTTCTTTACGTGATTCCCATCATACGATAGAATCGAAAGTACATACGTTTTAGACTTAAAGAAAATAAAGCAAGGAATTTAGTAGTATAAATATGAAGTTCATTTTAAGGATGACTGCATAATGACACAATACCCTACATATTTCCCGACACCGCAATAAACTGTAATAATAAAACCGTGAGTTCTCCTGTTCAAGGACATTCATTTTCTATACAGCGTTTGCTTTATCATTGGTTTCCAGGACAAATACACCAGATAATGGTTTAATGATTCTAATGACTTAACGCTAAAATTAGTTCTGAAGGACCAAAATTTTAAAGAAAAAATATCAGCAATATCAAAAGGCGAGCAGGAACATCCTTACACTTGGAGCCAAATGACACCAATACAAAGTTATTATTGTCAGAATCAATGGCTTTACGCTGCTAATTAACAGATTTTATAATACATTGCCTAGAAGCTTCGACGAATTGAAATAAAGCAATACTAATTGAATCGTAATATCCCCTATTAATGGTAATGCATTCCATGCACATTGTAATAGAAATATGTTAGAAATCACATTTTCAGGAACAAATACCCGTAACTGAGGTCAAATACAAGTGACACACGAATCTATAAATCTCAGTAGAAAGCGCCAAGGGCAAAAGTTGACTAGAATAAAAGTTTCATCATTTTCGTTCAGTGTTACATAACTATATTATCATTTTGTTGATTTATAGTTGGTTTCTATTGCCAGTTGGGGTTATTCAGCGGTAGTTTTTTCAGCAGAAAAACGGGCCTATAGATCAGAGCAGGCTTCAGTACGAGCTTTGAATATCCACTATCGTAAGATGTATGCAACAAATTAGAGTTCATAGAGCAATTTTAGTGTTACAATAAAGTTTTAAACGGAGCCATTTACTATTATAAAAAAGAAATGATAATTAAAGCACAAAAATGGTTAAAAGTGTTCTAAAATAAATTGCAGAATCGGATTTGAAACCTGTTTTTCGAATGACAATGGGGCCGGTCTAACCAACTGAGCTACAAGATCAGTGATAGTTATCTGTTCAGTCTTATAACTGTTATACCCAGAGCAAAATTAAGGGGAAGTACCTGTTTTCAATAAGAATCATTAGTTTGGAAACCTGTTGTATTAAAGTTTTAATTTATACACAAACACTGTAATGGTAGCTTGACAAAGGGACTAGTCATTCTTGAAACGTTGATACAGTGTAGCTTGACAAAGGGACCAGTCATTCTTGAAACGTTGATACAGTGTAGCTTGACAAAGGGACCAGTCGTTCTTGAAACGTTGATACAGTGTAGCTTGACAAAGGGATCAGTCGTTCTTGAAACGTTGATACAGTGTAGCTTGACAATGGGATCAGTCGTTCTTGAAACGTTGATACAGTATAGCTTGGCAATGGGAAACGTCGTTCTTGAAACGTTGCGACATGGTAGCTTGAAAAAGGGACCAGTCGGTATTGAAACGTTGCGACAGTGTAGCTTGACAAAGGGACCAGTCTACCTTGAAACGTTGCGACATGGTAGCTTGACATAGGGACCAGTCTATCTTGAAACGCTGTGACAATGAAAGCTTGACATAGGGAACGGTCGGTCTTGAAACTTTGCGATATTGTAGCTTGACAAAGGGCAAAGTCGGTCTTGAAACGTTAAGACATCGATAGCTAGACATATAGACAAGTCGGTCTTGAAACGTTGCGACACGTTTGATTGTACAATGTTTGTGTATAAAGTAAAACTTTGACATGCAGTTAGTATTTGTTTTTAATATCTACTGATAAATTCTCTAGTGCTTTGCCTCTAGTTGGAGATTTAGTGGAAAATCTTGCAATAACTTTGTTATTTCTCTTGTGACCTGTTAATTAAAGCGACAATACAATGCCCTGCTCTAGCAGTTTTATCTACACCATCAGACACATGAATATTCAATACTTTATTTATCTTATTCTAAAGGGACTGTTTCATGTCATAGCGTGATTATAGCATTCGGCAGATATGCAGTACTTGTCGACATACTCAGGGATGTAAAACATGCGCTATCACGTTCCTTCACGTGGTTTATACGCACAAAATGGAAATAAAATATCTTTTTTCTCTTTAAAGTACCTGTGATTTAAAGTATACATTTGTTATTGAAAACGGTAAATAACTGAATAGGTTTTCAGAATCTGAACGTAAATCGCCTTTCAAGTAAACGGCCAAGGTTCGATTTTGCGATCGGAAGAGAAAGAGGTAAATTATCACTTGCCCGTTCTGGTGGGATTTCTTCTAAAAAGTACGCCAGGGCGCAACATGATATGTTTGTCTGTAACACATGTTGCAGTTATACCAGTAGGTTTTCAACAGTCTAACATATAAAGGTATCGGCGAGATCAGGTCAATATTAAAAACAACAACCGAGAAACAGCTGGCGTGACGAGCTGATTTCCCCCTCAATAAAACTAATAATAGAAAAACTAATAAAACAAATCTATCATTTACTCGCATAATTCATTTGTTTTTAATTTAAAAGAAATTAAAAAGTATTTGAAGATAAAAGGGTAATCATATTGAATTACCGTCGATTAAAGTGCGGAAGACATTTTAAATGAAATTTATAAAGAACTGTATTCCTTGTGCGTAGTCTCTCAATTGTAGCAGAAGTGCTCATGCTATGTATTCATACACTACAGAAAGCAGTTGCCGTTATCTTCTCACATAAAAGGGTATTGCAACATCAATCAAAATAATAGATGTTGTTAAAAAGATGCCACCTGGGTTCCTGTTGTATTAATGCCCCTTTATTCCCCGTTGGATTGATTTCCTTAATCTCCATTACATTGCTGTCTCCTCAGTTACTTTTGAATTGGTGTCTCCTCAGTTACTTTTGTATTGGTGTCTCCTCAGTTACTTTTGCATTGGTGTCTCCTCATTTTTTTTTTATGTCTCTTCATCATATGTTGAGTTTTTGTACATATATCGATGTTTGCTCTTGTGGTTGTCGTTAACACTAGTAGAATCAGTTTATCATTATCCGGCCGTATTCTGGGCGAATTTGCGCTGGAAATGGAAGATAAAACGACTTCATTATGCATAACATATGTCCTCGAACTGGGGAAATCACTTTTTTACAATTGTGATTTATTGCAGTACCGGGAGGCTCGTACGTTGAGAAGCCTTTAATAACGATTTGTTAGATGTTAAAAAAGACAGTAAATAGTAAGTTAGTAAAAAGGCATGATATCCTTATTGGCAAATCGGTGGTTTAAGCGCTTATCTTAAATTGAATTTAACATTTATACCCTAGAATTTCCATGCATCATAAGGATGCATGCTCTTTCGTTGCCATTGTATGGTAAGAGAGCACGTAAATCACGGGATTTCATTGGTTTTACATCTGAGTATGTCGACCAGTTTTTCATGGCCTGGTTCCGAGTACCGCAAAGCGTATGTATGTCACAGAGAAACGAAGCCCCTTAGAATAAGATAAATCATGACGATTCACGGTATCTAATGTACTTCAAGCTGCTACATGTAGAACAAAGGGAGATACAAAACTAGATCAAGGAAAGATCTAATAGTGTTGTTGCGAGATTTTCCACTTAACCGCTGAACAAATTTCAAATTATTATCCGCCAATATACCGTATTAATCAAGTTACGACAACACTCCACATTTATTAGCCTTTAGTGTTAAGAAGGAGTAATGAGTTCACTAATTCATTTTTTTTCCAACTTCAGAACCTGCATATGGCTTAGTAGCCTTGACCTTACCTAATGAACATGTATTTCCTTAGTTTCTGTAATACTTATCGGTCATTTCAATGCTGAAGTGTAAGATGAAGGTTAGACACACATAGGTAAATGTACTTTTAAAATTAGGCGCTCCTTTCAGCTGTTCAATTGGTCTTAACTAGTGATGAAACGAAAGGGGAGATGGCTAAATTCGTATTATCATCGCGTAAACAATAGCAAAACGGTACGGTATTTAGGTTACATTGAAATATGTATGGCATAAGCCTAAGAGATGATTCACTCAGTTATTGACTTCAATAGCTTCGAGTAAATCATACATATGAAGGGTATGTACACAAATGTATTTTGGGTAACAGCCTAGCATGTAAATCATATCATGGGTAAACGAGCGGCCATTACAGTTTTTCCGTCGATCACACTACGGATATGCCAAACTTAATGAACAATCTTACAATTTAATCGTTCTATGCTTAATTAATTGAGGGACTTAATGCTTCTTATTTTTCTCACTTCATTTCACTCCACTTTCATCACTTTTCACAGTTAAACACGCATCCCGTATTTCACATGAGTATAATGTAGTCACTTGTTATGCCATAAAGTACAGTTTCTGAACAGGTATTTTTTATACCTTTACAATAATGAAAATACATGCTTCACATCACTGAGTTTTTAAGTATGTATACACTTTCATTTTCATTTTTGTGGCCAAAAGGCACGCAGAGGGCACGCAGAGGGCACGCAGAGGGCACGCAGAGGGCACGCTGAATCCTACAAGTACTGTATGGTTTCCGAAAGCTATTTAGTTAGATATAAGGTTCCTTTATATAATACATTTTAAGTATGACATAGCGTCAAAAAGTCCCTTAAGTATAAGAAAAATTGGGTGTAAAACTATTAATGGTACTCTTTAAGAGACAGACCTGGCATAAACTACAATAGAAAACTGAATCTCCTTTTATAAAAAGAATAAGCAGCAGAAAAACAACATTTGGGAACCATTATGTCAGTATATGTTTATCCCGCACAATGTAATAAAGCAAACACGACAGAGTGTATACCATTGAACGAACAGAGCAATACCTTATATTTGCATATGACACTTAAAGGATTAATATTACTTTGCGGTGTTATATAATAAACAACATAGCATTGACGGTGACCTTGAGATAACGTGTATTATGTAACTTGAGTTAAGTCCTCTTTACAAATGATTTGTATCAATCCGGATAAGTAATCCGCCCTATTTCAAATATAGAATCGACAATTGACAATCATGTTCATAAAAATGTTTGAGAATAAAAAGATGGAGAGAAGAAAATAAACTTGTTTTGGTTTTACACGAAGTTTAACAGCCGTTGGGCGTTTATAATGGATTTATTTGAGAACTGATATGAGAAGAATGAAATGAACCAAACAAAGGTACCATTACCACAGCTTTGATTATGTCATTCACAAAGTTAATAAAGCAGTGTATTGTAACAGGAGAATGTGAACACTTTACAAAGGTTGGTGTACCGTTTTTAATAATAGATCTCTTATGCGAATGTATTCCAATTAACTTATTCATCAAAATACAATAAAGCACATGGACATTTAATTACCTTGAATGAGACGTCAGCAATTTAGCGAGGCTACTGAATTGTCAATAGCAGAACCCAGATCTGGTCAATATGATACTCATGTTTGTTAGAAATATCTATACCGGGGATCGTAAAAACAGCCATTTAATTTCAGTTCGTCTTCCTATTTGTGTTTCAACAAATAACTCAAATAAAGTTCAATAAAACCTACGAGGATTGAATAAGGAATTTTGCGATCTTCATACAAGTATGAACGGGGAAGTATTACTTACACCACATGATATTGAGAGAATGATTATAAGTACCTGGTTGACAGTATCTCTGTTGAGTTCGATTTCCAGCAGAATGAAGCCTTCTTATGGGAACAAACTTCGCCCCTCTTTGGGCGATTTTTCATTTGATTCTGTTTTTATATGAAGCTGAATTTATTGATGAGCTTATCAGGGCTGGTTAAATCACTTAGCCACGTCCCCCAATTTCACATTCTTTCATATCGACAATGTTCTGTCCTTGAATTTCACGAAATGTATTGACCACATCGATCGTATACCCTTCAGACTTTTCTACTTCAGCTTCTCTCCTCGGTCTTTACTTACAACACGCATAATAGCGGGAAGATGTCTACTTTATATCGTAAACTTCCCTTTCTTGATAGTAACATCCCTGCTGTCTCTGCCAACGTTGTTACCATGTCGCAAATGATTCGGTTAGCAAGAACTTGGTGACGGACCAAGAGTTTCCAAATATGAAGGTTGATGAAGAATATGAACAAGTTTTGTGGTGTTTATTGTCGTCACTACCCGATATTTTGATGTGAGGACGTGCCTTTACTTGGATATGACCTAGATTTACATGGAGTGGGCTGCCAATGAATCAAAAGACGCTTTACCTTTGGTAACACCTGTTCTGATTCTCCATGAACGTTTTCAACAGTCTCCGTGTAGATCTTTCCTTTGTTTATATGTTGAAGTAGTTTTAGGTATTTTAAGTTCGAATTTCGGTTTTGTTGACACTTCAGTATTTTTATAGGTTTTTTTTCTGGTACAATTAACCAATCACAGAACCTGTCCAAAGCACAAAAAAATAAATTGAATTATATTTATATTACATTAATTTGAATCGTTAGCTGTATGGGAAATAAAATCTTTATAAAGAACTAAAACGTTGGCAACAATTATGTTTAGATGATTCCTTCATGTTCATATCAGGTTGTTTCTCTGTGGGGAAAATCAATTTATAAAATGTCAAGCAATTATTATAATCATTGTTCCATTTCAAACTGTGTTGACCCATTCTGCAATGAATCTATATTTGTTGTGGCGATTTTATGGCAATGCAAATTAGGAGGAAAGATTAAAACATGCTATAATCTGAAAAGTAGCTATTCTGTTGATGAATTCCCGATAAATAGCCCAAAGACAATCGTTATCATGGCTAAATCAATCAAATAATATATAGCATTGTACGGAAATGAACGTTTCCCGATTTCCTGCTGTATTGATATTTCCCGACTTTCTGATACATTTATTTGTCCTAATTTCCTGCAATGTGTATCGGTTCTATACAAATTCTGTTATGGTGAACCTTTAGCCTTGTGTCTTTTCGCTGAGAACAAAAGAAAACGTGATACTATTATTTGACTTTGGCTAGAGGTTATTGGTCTTGAAATCGGAAGGGGTGATAAAAATAATTCTAAAACTATGCACAGTATATACAATGTACATGACCTTGTATTTGGGAGTTACCCTTTAATTGCGTTTAGGCGAAGAACGCAGGAAGTGTTGCACATATTGATTTCTTAAATGTGCTGTCATACGAAATACGTTATGCAAACAAATTAACTTTTGTAATTCATAGTAATACAATATTGCTGAAATATATTTAGCTTAGAAAAGATCACCAATGTTTAGGCAGTTCACTCTGTATGAATTAACACACGTACCTGAAAACAGCTCAAATCAGTTATAAAGTTATAGTTTTCTTTATTATTATGATTTCTGTGAAATGAGTTTCCATTTCAAACAATTGTAAATATCCATGTTTTGATTTTGCTTGGTAATATTTATGCTTTTATTTTCATTGCATGGTAAGAGAGCACGTCAACTCATGTGATCTGTTTAGATATTCATCTCAGTTTATTGGCCAGCATATATTGCAAGCGAGTGGTAACAGAGAAGAGTTTTGATAAATAAAGGTCTAATATATTGATAATATCCCTG
The DNA here is from genome assembly GCF_002113885.1 of Mizuhopecten yessoensis. NCBI lineage: Eukaryota > Metazoa > Mollusca > Bivalvia > Pectinida > Pectinidae > Mizuhopecten > Mizuhopecten yessoensis. The sequence goes on from NW_018408493.1 coordinate 1,824,660, forward strand.
CCTACATATATATACAGTATATCGTGACTGAAAATTAGATGCAAAAACATTCATAGTATTATACAAAGATATGAATACAGGAATCGGGCGTTAACTTTTCAGTGTCACTTTGTAATAAGGTCACGGAAAGAAAAAATGTCATCGCGGGGATTTCAATTTGACAACTACAATGTAAACTAATAAGTAATCTCTTAGCCCGCAAATTACTAGTCACCCGAAGAATACATACGCATATTTATTGCCTTAGGTGTTGAAAAAGAAATTACCAATTCACTCATTGATTGTTTTTCATCAGGAGTCAGATCTAGTCATTATGGTTTGATGTGTGTCATCAGATTCATCGTAACCCATGTTAATAGAATAGTTTTGGATATGAACCAAACTTGAATTAGTTAAAAATGGTGTTTTTTTTTATTGAAAATCAATTTCACTTGCTCAAAATGTAAATGTTTCCATAAACGAAATACAAAACTGAAATGTACATGCCACTAATATTTATGCAACAATAAAAACATCTCATACATTTCTTGATAGTTTTAGCAAAATTGGGGTCTGGAGGGAAAACAAGACATAAAAGCGAGTGTCATATTTTGCAGCAGATCTAAGATGAAGATTGAAACTTGTTACAGTTTTTAATTCTGATGCTATTTAAATAGCACTTACATTTTATTATAACTCCAATAAATACCCATATCGCAATTGGAATACCATATAAATCAATCAAAAATATTTAGCAGGAATTTAAATGAAAGCACTTTTTATTTATATTTTAATCAGCAGAGTCAAAAAATTCATTGCAAGAAGGATTGCCTAAAAAGATGCATGATGATGATGAATAAATCATCTTAACAAGCTAGGTTGCCTAAACAAGACTCTTCAATAAATACTGAAAAAAATCCATTACATTATTCACCTTGTCCCTTTTCAAATGTTTGTTTATGTTTAGCGGCCCATCGATGGCTGTGGTCATTAAGGGCCATGGTGATTTATTTATTTTATTTATTTTTTTAACAAACATGTGAGTAGCAAAGATAAAATCAGATAAAATGGTTCATTTTAAAGCATTCGCATTGTATGTGTAGATAATTAGAATAAAAGGGAGTTAAAATAATAAAAGAGATAACAAATAGATGATATGGACTATGTGATATATATAACGAGCGAGGACAACTTCCTCTCTACGATCTTTCCGACATGGAATAGATGTTTTAAGGTTCGGTTGTACTTTAAAAAGCTTGTTGCTGGTCTCGAGAGACCAGCGTTGCTGCCATTCATTTTGAATGACTGTACGAATAATTGGTTTAAAATCTGTGTATGGTCGTTTGATATTTGTTTGTTGGAAATTCAATGCATTGTTTGCTTCCTTGTCAACAAATTCGTTGCCTTTCATTCTGACACGGCTCGGAATCCATAATAAAGTTATTTTATACTTTTTTTAAGATACGAGATATTCGAAGAGTGTGTTTTAAGGATCTCGTAACTGTAAACTCTGTAGGACAGATAGAGAGTCTGAACAGATGATTGCCTTTTTAATGCGGTGTTCATCGATATGGTCGAGGGCCAAACCAATGGCGCATGCTTCGGCAGAAAAGATGGTAGTTGAACTGAAGTGCAAGAATTAGCAGTAAAGCAGGCTGCTGCCACTTTCTCACCTTCTTTGGAACCATCAGTGTAAAGTTGTGTATGAGAAGGGTAATTCGAAATGCATTCCCGAAAGGAGGATTAGTGTTCTTCAGGCATAACACTTGATTTCCTCGCTCATGTAATGTTAAGTTAAAATCAAGTGTTTGAATGGTCCACGGAGGAATATCAGATATGTTAAATTCAGCTACATGTATGTCAGTCAACTTTATGTTGAGTTCATGCAGGAAATTTGAAATTCGGATACCAAATGTTGGCAGAAGTCTTTGGTTTTGCGTAAATATGTTTTGGTATTTTGGGTTGAATACTTGGTCGAAAGCAGGATTTTTGGGGTTTGATTTTAAATGAGCTGCAAACTGTAATGCAACTTTTATGATGTGCGGTTCAGTACCTAGTCATACAGCAAGCTTTTATTAAAAGTTCAATAGTCAAATAAAAACCAGTAATACCACAGTATGAATTGAAATAGGCCGTTTATTATAAAAACGACGTAAAATAAATTCATGTATACAAAACATGTCACGTCGTTTCTTCCAAAAACAACGTAAAATAAAAAAAATGTATACACAACATGTAAAACATCCCACATCATACTGATCTGAATACATATAGGCATTATGCATAATGAAAACAATTATGTTACTATTAAAGGACGGGGGCAAACCCGCCGCCTGGCTAAATGACGAAGACCAGCATACGCTTGTATGTAACCTGACCTTACTAAATGCAGCCAACCCCCACCCGCAGCTGTATGACTTGTCTACGCCTGGTATAGGATTATATAACGTATACAATACTTGACAAATTATATTGAAATATACATATATTTATATTATGTTTAATGACATAAATGTTGACATTGATATGGACTCAAAAGTTTCACATAGTATGTTTTAGGTCATCGCCTCTGACACTGTATACAAAGTCTCTAGTGAATGAGGGAACAACTGAACACACAAATTGTCCTATTTGTGACAGCTGCCGACTATCCGAAAGGAATCCAATTATCACTAGCACTTGAGGCACATGACTGCCTCCTGTTGTGGTTATTGTCAGCTTGCATGTCCGAATATAAAGAAATAATAATACAGATACAGGTACACCAGCTCGTTAATTACATGCACATCAAATACATTTCCTATCATGCAGGGTGGCCATGCATCCAATGCAATTAGGATATATATATATAGAACATTGAATATACAGACCATGTTGATAATATAACCATCCTATAAAGCAGGGATGCCGTGCATCCAAAGCAATTAGGAAATATATAGAACACTGGATATACAGACCAATGCGTGATAACCATCGTATGAAGTAGGGATGCCATGCATCCAATGCAACGATGAATACAATGTAACTCAACCAAAATGTATCAGTTTAATTAAAAAATCTTTACAATAAACTGGTGACCAGCAGGAATGCCATGCATTCAAAGCTGCTACGCATTTACAAAATAAACATTCTGTACTTAACGCAAAATTCTGTACTTAATGCAAAAACTTCACCTTAATAAAATCTAACCCAAGTGATGCAGGAATACCATGCATTCAAAGCAACCTTATAGTTCAATCACGTTTCAAGTACTGGTATGCGAATATACCGTTCAAAAGCATTGGAATATTACCTGCCCATAGCTTGAATGTCTGCCTCTGAAACACCCTGACTGGCCGCGGAAGTTGCTGCTCCTATTCTAAAACTATGACTCTTATAGGCAACATACTTGTAACCCGCCACCACCAAGGCATGCTTCAAAGTATTATTGATATACTGATAGGAAACAGCCTTTCCATTCGGAAATATATAAATTGGTCCTTCCTTAGAGCCCCTAGCCTGGAGAAAATTATTCAAGGATAATGTGACTGGAGAGGTATTATAATGCCCTTTATAAGAGTAAAATGTTATTTCTAGGCGTGATGGATAAACAGTCCCCTGACGGAAAAATTGAATGTTTGACAACTGGAGAACGTTTTCATTCCTTCCGTTGTTTGCGATCTCTCCTACCCGTAAAAATGCGTGGAAGGCTAACAAAAACATAGACTGAAACATTAATTTGTCATAATATGAACTGCATACTTTGGTCAATGCCCCTAGCAGAAGGTGTAATTTCTGCTTGGTAATGGGTTTTCGGAAGTCAGGTTTACTCCCCGTTTTTTGCAGACCAACGAGCATTTTTTTTACCATGAAAAATTGTTTGGGGTCTTGGTAGTTTCCCATTTTATGTACGTATGCAATAGCCGACATATAACTTGTAATTGTGGATGGGGCCATTTTTTTTCTCTGACAATTGAGCAATGAAGAGCATTATGGTGTTTGCATCTATGGGCAGGTGACATTCCCTGTGCAGTACTGACTGCATAAAATGTACAAGTGTGACAAAGACACTATGATACATTTTCCTTGAGTTAGGTGTAAATGCTAAATTAACGAGCTGGAGAACCTTATCATTTAAATGAGTAAGAGTCTGTCTGGAATCTGCCTGGGCAGTCTGTCCATATGAGGGGCCATGTTCCGAAAATCCTGAACCTGTAAACGAGACAGGGCATCAGCAAGTACGTTTTCTTTTCGCGGAATATGTTTAGCCCGAAAGCGAATATTAAAACACAGTGATGCTGTGACTTATCTACGCATTAAAACCATCATGTGAGGGTTTGGTGAGGTTTGCTTATTGATTATTGCTACTACGGTTTCATTATCAGAAAATAATAAGATTGACTTGTTTCTTAACCGATTACCCCAAAGTTCAAGTGCCACAGTGATTGGAAATAGTTCCCTAATATTGATATGATGCTGCTGCAACTCACTGTTCCATTCGCGATAGAACCATTGCGATTCTAGAAGTGCCCCAAAAGCCAGATTGCTTGCGTCCGTGAACATTTGTAGCCTTTCGTTAGTTTCACAATGATTGGGTAAAAACATGGTAGAGTTATTGAAATGTTTAATAAAAATGGACCAAACGTTCAAATCAGCTTTAGCCTCCTTGTTGAGTCTAACATGATGGTAGGGTTTGGTCAGCTCTTTTGCCAAGTCTATCAGCCTTCGCAACCAAGTTCTGCCTGGGACCACAACCCGACAAGCAAAATTTAATAATCCTATCAAAGATTGAAGTTCTTGTAGTGTGACTTTATGTCGTTGCATGAAATCAGCCAGAGCTATCGATATCTTTTCCACCTTTTCGCGTGGTAATCTAGCTACCATTTCCTGTGTATCTAGCTCTATCCCCAAAAAAGTAATACATGTGGTACATTTTGTAGGTTGCACCGTTTTTTCATGTTTTATGGGCACCCCCACTTTCAGACACATACTCAGAAAATTATTTAATGCAAATTGACATTGTTTGGTACCCGGAGTCCCGATAAACACAAAATCATCTAACACATGAACAACCCCCTTTGTCCTAAAATGATTACTCATAATCCAATGAAGGGCTGAACTAAATTTTTCAAAAAGTTGACAAGAAATAGCACAACCCTTAGGTAGACATTTATCATACAAATATTTTCCCCCTATCTTCATTCCCAGCAATTCAAAGTCAATGGACCTAACTGGCAGCATTCTAAATGCAGACTCCAAGTCTGTTTTTAAGAGCAAGGCTCCTTGGCCGAAAATGTTGATTTGAAAAATAGCATCGTCAATGGTTTCTTATTGAACGGATTTATCTGAAGCATTTATGCCATCATTTATTGATTCCCCTTCTGGAAACGATAAGTGGTGAATGAGTCTATATTCACCCGGTTCCTTTTTTGGAACAAGTCCTAATGGAGAAATTTGCATATTGACAAATGGTGGGGTCGAAAAGGGGCCTGCTATCCAATTCAGAGCAATCTTCTCTAACAGTATGTTTGGATGTGCAGTAGCCGAAATTAAATTTTTACTTTCTCTGTACGCTGATACGCTGATACAGCTCGAATTAGCCTGATCATAAGGTAACCCTACTGTAGCCGCTGGTTGTCTAGGCAGTGAAGGATGGGTGTTGTGTCTGTGCTGTTGAAGCACCAGTCCTTCGGCACGCATCTGCACCAGTAGATCGTCTACTATTGCCGACATTGGTGGTACTGAGGCACCCGGAAGTGGAGTTGTGGGCCAGGGTTGTTTCCTGTGAGTGGGGCGGTAACTTTCTTATCCGCCGCTTGTACCATTGTTCTTTGCCTTATAATGGAGTGGCGTCCTGCCGCTGCCCGGTTTTTTCTGGTTGGTGGCATTTTGTCTCTCTCCAATAAAAAGAAAGCAATTGATTAGGACAGAAAATTGTGAAAAACACTGAATTATTGTACCTGATGGATGAATGATCATGGAAGAACCATGCAAAACAGATTTGGTAGCCTTAATGAATGCTATTTAATTAATATAATCCTCACAATGCAAGGATTGCTAATAAAAACAGTGATTAGAGTGCACTATTGCTAATAAAATAACAACTACGCCTGCAGCATATCCTGGATATGTGCCTGGCATGCATTTCGCACTAAGCACACTGTATACAATAAAATGGTAACGTGAAGAATTCCACCGACCTACCACCTATGCCATTTGCAACTCACTGAAAGGCAAAACAATGATACAAGTGCGCTGTGCCACCTATGCCTATACCACTTTAGTGCAGACACATGCCAGGCAAAACAATGGTACATATCGAGCTGTACCGCATATGCCAAGGCACTCGCTGAAAGGCAAAACAATGGTACAAGTACATGTACCACCTATGCCTATACCACTTAAGTGCAGACACGTGCCAGGCAAAACAATGCTACCTGGACGAATGAAACTTTTTAAAGCCCCCACGAATAGGTATAACTGTTGTGTCCTATCCTTAAGCTAGCTTGAGTATGGAAAGAGACCGTACCACCGGTAACTAAGCCACCTAGTTAGGAACTCAGAGACAAAACAATGGTACTACTACAAAATACAAACACAACACTGCGTATATGCATTCGATAATGAGCAGACTGTACCACCTAAACCCTTTGGTCACACACACCTGTGATGGGCAAAACTCCCGGAAATACCATCTAAGCCATATACATGTATAACACATTGGTCACTCAACTGTGACAGACAAAACAATGGTACAACCTGATCAACCTTACACTGATCATGATTAGACCAACCTTTCAAGTTGACCGAACTCCTGCGTGTAAACACACATAACAACCTGCACACGTGTACAGTCAGAAACACCAGACAAAGCACCGGTAAAATCAATCGTATCAGACCCTAACCAAAATAGAATGCAGATTAATGCTAATGGTAATAACACAGAATATTTGTGACCTGAGCACTACTCTCGTAATAGTATATCAACGCATTAACTGCCTTCCGCAATGACAGGCTATAAATAACTACTGTACACACATATATATACAGGCTATCATACGCTGAGGGTACTGACACACAGGATAAATTGAAACCAACATTGTTCAACCCCGTGTTACTGTATTTACTTACTAGGTTTAACCCGGTGTTTCCTGTATGTATTGATCGCTGCACCCCGCACACTACGGACATACTTAGGGATTCCATACCTCCTGTTGAGATGAACCCCGTCTGGTCGGAAAATGTCAACAACACGATTCTTAAGACCCCTGTGTTTGTGATACTGAATATCGCTACGGTCAGCCACCCTGGCCTTCAACTTCTGATTAACGGCACGAACCCTGTCGTTATAAACATCCACTGGAATGTTCCTAGTGTCCCTCCGAAAAAGAAGTTGCATAACGCACACTTGTTTGACCCCGAAACCGCACAACATCCACTCAGCTATTGTCAAAATACTCCCAGCAATCTTGACAGAATCAGACCCCCGCCGATCGACGTCATTCCCCCCGATCTGTAAAACCACTACACCAGGCTGTTTATCAGTCAAGTAAGAGGAAAACTCCCGGGACGTCAAAGTCTGCACAGTCCCGCCACAAGTAACAAGAAAATCAACAAAAACCTCGGATTCCCGCAGGTTCAAATTTTCCCACTGATTAGAAGGCTTGTTTACTTCTTCCATCAACCTCCTAACGTAACTATGCCCAAGTACTGACAACTTAACAGTCATAACAAGCAGTGTGAACCGGAAGGGAAACAAGATCACTGCCAAAGCTGAAATGTGCGTCTTACCTTTGGCCTCGAGAAAAAATTGCTGGAGTGACGCTATTGTTGGTCACGTAATGTGTATCCCTACATCGGCAACGGTAAACCGGTCAGATTATGCGTCGCAAAAGGAAACTTGAGGCCAAGCTAAGAAGTACATCCGCATATAAAAATAGTTCTAAATAAAATCTGAACCCACATCATAAATGTAATTAAATTAACTTTGTTTTTAATTGTTGTTTTTTCTTTCTGTCATTAAGTGATGGTTCATTCGCTTCCACGTATATGCTTTTTACAGGTGTTGTTCGAAAAACTCCAAGGGCCAGACGTAGCCCTTGGTTATGGATTGGGTCTTGCATTTGCAGGTAAGAACTCCGCGCCGATCCGTTTACCATAGAACCATAATATAGTTTTGTTCGAAAAAGTGATCTGTATAGACGCAGAAGCATTTCACGGTCCGCTCCCCAATCAGTATGAGAAAGGACTCGTATAATATTTAACGCCTTGGAACACTTATCCTTCAGATACTTTATATGTGGTATACAATATAGTTTCGAATCAAAAATGAGGCCAAGGAATTTAGTCTGTTCAACAACAGAAATTCTAGTGCCATCGAGTGTAAGGATAGGGTCATTGTGTGCTTTTCGTTTTTGACAGACATGCATGCACACGGTTTTAGATTTAGAGAATTTGAAGCCGTTTTCGTCTGCCCAATTTTGTAGTTTGTTTAAACTCTGTTGATGTTGTCGTTCTATCGTGTGCATGTTCTTAGATCTGTAACAGATCAAGAGGTCATCCACAAATAACGACCTTTCTGTTGATTGACCAAGATATTTAACTATATCGTTGATTTTAAGACCAAAAGATTGACTGATAGGATTCCTCCCTGTGGGGGCTCATTTCCTGTTTAGATATTTTTGATACATATTCTCTCCAGCTGTTTCTTTTGTCAATTTTAATTAATCGCCGAGCCTTTGCCCGCCAAATTTTAAATTCACTGTAGTTTGAAGCAGTTGGAAAATTCAAGTAGCGTCTTAGAGCAGCTGCCCGATTACTGCGTGTTTTAAAAGATTCTTCTGATAAAAGGAACTTCGTAGGTTTTTGAGCGGATTTTCGAATTGTCTTTTGGGCAATAGAAGTGAGTGTTTCAGTAAAAGTTTTAATGGGTCGTCGAGGTTAGTAAAATTTTCTGTGGTTAGTTTTTCAATGCACATGTGTTGGAATTGGAGCCAATCTGCTTTGTGCATATTCCATCGAGGTAGAGGATCATTAAGAGGAGTACCAATATTCTTAAGAAAAATTGGGAGATGGTCACTCCCACAAAGATCATTTTTTTACCTTCCAGTAATAATCAAGTAGAATCGAAGGATGGCATAATGATAGATCAATGTGGGTACGAGAGCCCGTAGCAGGGTATAAATAGGTAGGGGTATTGTTGTTAAAAAGGCACAAGTTGTTTTTATCTATAAATTCCTCAATACGTCTTCCTCTCTCGTCTGTGTTGGGAGAGCCCCACAGGCTATTATGACCATTAAAATCAGCGAGGATTATGAATGGTGTTGGAAGCTGGAAGACTATGTTGTTGAGTTGCACAGCAACAGCCTGTAAATTTGTGTTTAACTTGATCATTCTGTGAGGAATATTTTTATGGACAGCTACCGCTGCGCCTCCTGCTGCTCTGCTAACTATGGTGGAATGTTAGTGTAGGGTGAGAAATTTCTAAGAGTGATTGGGTTTTTGAGCATGATTTCTTGTAGACAAAAAATGGCGGGTCTAAATTATTTTGATAGATTCTTAAATTCTTCTATATTTGCCTTTAATCTGCGGATGTTCCATTGGATAATTGTATTATTTATTTTTTGGCTGGATTTCGATGGAGTCGAAGCACGAAGCGCTGGGCCATTCGTCTCCGTCTCATCATAGTCGTGAATCGGGATGGGTCCCAGGTGAGGATTTTTAAGTTCTGTTGTCTGGGACTTGTAAGCCCCAGGCAGGTATGTCTTGAACAGAAGCATCATTGACTGCGACATTGTCAACCGGCGACCGGACTTTCATCACCTGTGCAGATGAGGGAGCAGCCACATCCGTGCTCTCCACTATCCTCCTAGCCTCGGGAAAGAAGACATGTCGTGTATATTTGACCCGCAATATTTCTCTCTCGCGATTCCAGACAGGACAGTCTCGAGAAGAAGCAACATGCTTTCCCTCACAGTTGACACAACGCAGGTTTGCAATATCACAGTCGCCTTGGTCCTCATGACCTTCACGACCACAATACTGGCAAACGTTCTTCCGACTACACCTTTTCCATGATGCCCGTACTTCTGACAGTTACGGCATCTTAATGAATTAGGGATGTATACGGAGACACTGCACCTTTGGTAACCAATCACTACGGCCGAAGGTAGTGATGGGGTAGCAAAGGTCAGTACAAACGTGTCTGTTGGAACCAAATTGTTGTTCTTCTTGGACAAAATCCGTCGCACCTCAGAGACTGGGATCTCCTCCTCCTGGAAGTACTCCAGTATGGCGGCATCAGCGTCATTGCGCAGCGCAGAGCTTCTGATTACCCCCTTGCTACTATTTAGTGATGGATGTGGTTTCACTATAACGCTGATACCTCCAAAACTGGTGGGACCCAGTAGGTTAATCGCCTGTTGTTTGCGAAAAAACTCGATTAGGAGATCGCCAGATCCCAAAGGTTTGACGGACTTTACGTCCCCAGCTATTCCTTTTATACCCTTCCTCAACCATTTCAAATAAGCTGTTATATAAGTTCTTAAAATTTTCAAGCAAGTAATAAGACGGATACAACAGATGGTGATAGAATTTCCTCCACTTTAAAAATATATCGCTATATCGCACTTAAAAAGACTTGAGGTTTTTAAAGTTCCATATCTTCTTTTGGTGCTCTATTTTATTATTAATATATAAACTAAGTTTATTTTACAGCAATTATTAAACAAGATATTTTAACTTGAGAGGGGAGAGGGGTCTTATGTTTGGAAAAACATGAGTGCCAAGAGAATACCCACTAGGTCGGGCATGTGACCCACAAACTTTTCAGGTCCGATCGAGGATCGAACCCCGACCGCCTTGGTGAAAGGCAAGTTCGCTATCCACTGCGTCACCCGACCACTCTCTATCTTGTTATACATTGTAAGTGGCTTTCGATGTATTACGTCTCCTTTTCCGATCCCATTTTCCGTTCATACTTTATTTGATAGTCGATATAGCATAGCGTTAATGCATGCTATGTAATTATATTCGAATGCTGTCATTCTGGATGACCCGGGTTTGTGTTTTTCTTTTTGAGGAGTTTTTTTGTGTGGTCTGTATTAATGAATCCTTAGTTCCGATTGAACTTGTGCCTCTTTCATGTCTTTATTATCGATGTCTCCTCATTAAGGCCTGGTGTACCACTGTTATCTCTTAAGATTCTCTTGATTTAACGATTCCTCAGATCTATTGGTATTTCCTATCTATTAATACATAATCAAATGAATTATATGACCTTAAACACAGAGAAGCATCATATTGATATTGTATAATTTTGTTAACGACGAAACAGGTGATCTGGAGGAGTAAGCTGCTTCTGCTTTATTGACGACTCCTTCAATGTAAAAACAGGGAAATGAGAACCGCTGAAGTGATAATCAAACCACAAAAACCTTAGAAAATAATCGAATTTGTCGGAAAAAAAATTGTACAAGGTAATAGGACCGCAACTCTTCTTGCGCCGGTAATATGTACGAACAATTGTAGTCATGGTAACGTCGAAATACTTTGCTTCCAAAATCCTTCGTCACGGAAGTAGCTAGGATAGAGTTAACGCGGTCCTATTTTTATAATGCTGTTTAGCTTTGCTACACATTCTCAAAAATATCTCTTTATTTGATAATTTTTTTCTGTGGTTATGTAAATTCATAATTTAAAAATTATAGAAACGGAAGCTTCTAATTTTCAGTTTTTTCTTCTCTCCACCCAAACCGAAAGTATATATTAACTACCAAACCAGACGGAAATCCGGATATGTTTGAGCTATTGTGATTCTCTTTTTACACGATTTAGAGGGCTCAGGCAAAGTATATCATGTCGGAAAATGAAATCAAAATTTAATCACTAATATACTTAACTTCTATAATAACAGATAATAACAGTTTTATTTGATAAACAATACAATTTCAAATATAAAGTCCCTCTACTAGGCCTCACTCTTTCCGCAACATTACGCTGAGCTATAGACGGAGCAATTAAATGCAACAGTACCAAATGCATTTGTGTTTTTCTTGAACTGCATAATTCATTCGAATGTTTTTCTTTACTTATCATCAATTTTACATTAATTACTTTATCGCTATAAAACGAATAAATAGATATTATTTTAAATAATGTTATTAAGAAAATAAGTTTGAAACAAACCAGCATTTAGACGCTTCGCTCGTTTCAGGCAATGCCTGTTTTCAAAATGAATGATTTTGCCCAGCAACAGATTCAAGTATAATATATATAAAAAAAAATACAGGTACATTTTGTATGTATTAAAAGTGGTAATGTTATGATTCAAAAAGTATACTATACTATCGAAACTGATGTACGAGCTTCGCTCTCTCCAGGCCATGCCTGAGCCATATTATCCATATGTTTTAATGGTGACCATTAGACATTATGTTCATTTATTGAAACCCGATTTTGTAAGAACGTCCGTCAGTATTCGACATCTATCCCGGAAACCGTTGTATTCTGAGTAAGCCAGTCAATACCGAAATGGAGAAGCGTAGGGATATAAATGTGTAGCTATAAGGGAAATATGTCGCGTTTATCATAGAGCTTAGAGGCTGGCCATGTTGTAAGTAAAGACGGCGATGCATGTAAGTATCTATCAATTTCTTGTCATTTAAACAACAAAACATCTGAAAGTGAAGGTAAAAGACTTGGCAAGTACTTGAATGTAAGTTTTTCGAAGATGTTAATTTGGCACATATGACAAAAAGTTTTGTGTTCCTATCAAAATCCGTTACTCATCACATGCCAATCTATATTTAATAAAGAAAGGAACAGTAATCTTTTACTTTTATTATTAAATGTTGAATTTATTTACATTCGTTAAATGCAATCGACTACTACTCTTTGAAAACTTAAAAAAGAAAGATATTTTAAAGATAGATTATTAAAAACGTGTTAAATATTAAATATATGACCTTGAACATGGAAAATCATTGTTTTGCTGTGCATAATTGTGCTGGGAGGGCACAAGTGCAAATATAATCAATTGAAATATTTACATAGAGATCCTTGAAATAGTTCAAGGCAAAAAAGACCTAAATTAGAAGTAAAAGTGAAAGACTTGGCAGGTACTAGGTAAATGTCCTTAGGTGTAAATGTTGTTATTTTACCTGTGATGCCTGATACATACCGATCATGTACCAATCTATGTTTACCTAACAAAGAAACAACAATCTGTAACTTTTATCATGAAATATTGTACATGTATGTAAATGCAATCTTCTATTAGAAAAAAGGTATGTTGTCAAGTTTGTCAAAACTTAACTTTAAACATATATCATAGCATACGATTTACATTTAAAAATTAGAAAAAAAACTATGCTTTTGATCCCTGGAGTATTGAAAAATATAATAAGTATTAAGTTCAATTTTATTACAGGAAAGCACGTTATATCACGTGATCTCGTGGATTTTACGTCTAATCAGTTCGACCAGTATTGCATACGAGACGTAACAACACGTCCTAATAATGATCAAAGTCCTAATCGTAAGTCTCATACAAATCTACCGTGAAGGAACAAAGCCCCTTAAGTACATGGAAAAAGTAGGTGTAACATTAATTATGGTGTCAGATTAAGATACGCACGCTATCTAACCCATGGTGTAATGAGTGACTGTAAATAATGAGGTCATCTAAAGAAATAATAGCGACATCGCGGGGTTTTATATTGGCCCACTGTCGTATGTCTAAGCCTCTTACTTATAAAGTACACCTAACTTACGACGGAATAAGTATTGTTGCAATATAAAAGATTCTCAAAGGACCTGTATCGCTCATCTGTTATTCATATCACATATGTGACCTTCAACAGGTATCAAAGTCAAATTTAGCGCCTTTGACGGTCGATTGTATTACTCTACACGTTATTCACATATGTTGGAACTTTCAACTTATTTTACTGATGTGACCTTCAGAGTTGGTATTAGTCATTAATTCAGTTCCCACACTACGCAACACTCCACATAATTAAGCGGCGTGTAAATGTCATGACCCCAGGCCTTTCGGTTATTCAGAATCGTTCAAGGCTGTAAAATATTTTGCTTTTGTTACCTTTAAAGTGGTCGAGGTCATTTATTTAAACAGAATTGATAGCCTTTATCCAGCATGCTACTGTCCTAAAAGGCATCTTGGTAATTTAGGTGTAGTCGTTTATAGGCTTTAAAAAAAGAACCCGGTGACGTTGAAAAGTTGTTAAGTCATTTGTTTGAAGCCCTTTATGGTTCTGATTCCGAGCTTGCTACTAGCTAAATATCCTAACCCTAGGTTTATTGGTTAATTAGATATTATTTAAGAGCCAACGTTAACGCCAGAATGACGGACGGAAAGCTAAAGCTTGAGCGAGTAACAAGTGTGGATATTACGGCGTTGAGCTCGTTTTCTTCATGACATCGAAACAGTTTCTATGTGTGATAGATTGTTAAGGTATATCTCACATGCAAACATTGTTTCCGTCAGAACTGTCTTTTTGATTTGAGATTTTGAGAGCTGCGTTGTCTTATTGGAAATTGACGTCAACATCATGACGCACAAACTGAGTACAACTACACGTCTTTTTTTTATCTTGATAACGGGCCAAAGGTAAATTTCAATTGTCGTCAACTAGTCAGAATGTCATTTTGTAAAAAAACGATCGTGGTAGGCAATTTTTTCTTACTTTCGACAGATATGAGGCACCAGATGCATTATCTTATAAAAGGGACATCACTCTTTTACTTTATCATAAAACGCGCTGTTTGTTCAAAAGCCCATTATATGAGGAAGACTTTTACTTCGGGAGAAGAAAGGAATTTGTCGATAATTTCAAAACAAAGCTTAAGGCCCTGCTCATCAAATGACATAAACAATATATTTTAATTGCCAAAACCAGTGCATTTGATCACTTAAGTCTTGAAGAATATGTGAACGTTTATTTATGTTATGATAAGGGAACACGTTAGTTTCAATATTTCGAGCAGTATTGCATGTCAGTTAGAGAAAAGAGCAGATTTCATTATCAAAGAGCATTTGTTAAGCCCCTTACAACTGTACTAGGAGATAAGGATTGTGCAATTTTACATTAAATCAGCTGTTGTAGAACAAAATCCCTTAGATCAAAAAGATTTTAAATGTAACACTTTTCATGGGATCAAATACAGATTAGGCATTATGTAGGAGGATGTGATTTAATCATTGTAAGTAACTAGGTCACGGAAGTAACTAGGTCACGGAAATGAATTTCAGTGTAATCATAAGATTTTACACTTAAACATTAACATACTTAAACAATTTTGCTGCCAATATTTTCCCCACATTTATTGACTGTCTTGGTATTTAAATAGAAAAATTACTACAAAAGAAAGATACATATTGAAATAATAATGAACGTTGAGTATATTTGTATCCCGCGCTATGTTATATGATAAATGCTTCTCAAAACATAACCGTCATTTTACTATATGTAGTGTTATATCTAACACTTATGGCCATAATAAATAAAAGAAAATAATATAGTGAATATTATTACCTTATGAATGTGCTGGGCAAACAACTATAACAAGTATAACTGTATAATTAGTAATATTTACTGGAATTTAATTTCACTATAATCGCAGTCATCAATGATTGCGCTAAATTAAAAAGCCGACGAATATTTTGAATTTGTGATTTAGCGAATAATTCATTTTAGGATTCCCTTTCAAGTGCCAAAAAACTGTATCCAAAACATGAAACAATATTTTTCACTTGCGTGACAATGGATTTAAGGTGTCATTTCAGAAATGAAACCCATACCTTGCCGAAATTAAGGGGTCAATTGAGAATGAAATAAGCAACAAGGCAAGGCATTTTAACATCTGAAGTTGTATTGAAAATAACTAGTTGATATTAAAAAGACAATGCTGCTGATTCCGGAAATCAAGAAGGATAAACGATTTTTTTTGGTTTCCGTTATATTTGAGGAGAGCACGTTAATCATATGAATGCAATGATTGTAATTCTGAGTATTTCGACCAGAATTGCATGACAATCAGAACCAGAGTATTTTTTATTCTTGAAATTGATCGTAAGCCTCTTTCACAGATGTTGTCCCCAAGTACATGCAACTTATCATGAAAGAACAAAGTCATCTAAATATTAGAAACATGTCTTGATGCTATTTATGGTATCTGAAGAAGTTGGACACGCGATCCTGAGCAGGGTGTGGTGTTTTCAGCACGGTTAACGTCAAGGAATCAGGAAACATCGATAGCAAGGGATTTTCTACTTCATACACGTTTAGACATTTCGCCGCCTCGACAACAATCACTCATCAAAAAGAATCAATAAAAATCGCAATAGACCCAAAGTCTCGTTTGAACAGAAAAACATTATCATAAAAGCACATTACAGAACATTAAGGAACTAGTATACTATCCTGCACAATGTTATAAGACATAATCAACTCCCTACACTTGTTAAGATATAACCATAAACGTTAAATTACCACGAAAAACTGTACCTAATATCTGTAATTAACACTTAAGTTAATGCTATTAGCTCATGGAATAATTAAAGGAGAACGTAACGACGGTAACAATGTAATGATTCAAATACAATTATCATTAGCACGGTTTTTTGAGTATCATTCAGAAAGAGAATGACGCAGTTTATGTGAAAAGTCATCAAAACACAATAAAAATCACAAATATTTGATTTACTGTGGATGGGAAGATAGTTATTCAGTAAGACTACTTAAAATAGTTAAAAACATGACCCTGGCCCAATGATTGTCTTGTAGTCCTTTGTGATGTTTACGTTTTTTATGAGACATTTTTATGGTTTCCTAATGCGTAAGTATCCTCAAACTTCACTTCTTTTTTTATTCGTTACGACTTCTCTAAAATGAGGACGCAAGTGAGAATAATACTATACCTTTTTTTGCAAAGTAGAGCAAGTTAGGTTTTTAACCTGGACGTAGGAATATGTATACTAAGCCTAAATTAACGTTAAAGGCCTGACAGAATTCAGAAAACTTAGAAGCTGTTACTCAATCCCCTGAATGTAGTATCTTTGTGTATGGATATTCATAATACTCTAGGTCCATAATGTCTTCTGAATTTCTGTATTTTTAAGTCTCATGAATTCGTTTTGTATAAATCTCTCTCGAGTTCCTTTCGCATTGACATTTTCTCAGATCCTGCTTTGTATTTTCCCTTTCAACCTTTGCTCTTCTGAATTTATCACGAGAAGATCAGAATTATTACACATTAATCGACAGCAGATAGGCGTACTTGGTCTTGCAATGGGATAATGTAAAACATATTGTATGTAAAATGCATTAGCTTGTTATTAGGTAATATATGTTTTTACAATTTTATATCACCTATGATTGGTATGCATGTAAATGTGTTATAGATGCACATTCCATTATTTAAAGTATTTCATTCGATTTATGTGAATACGTCTATAGAACATCAGAGCATTTCGACCATTATTGTATGCTAATCAAGACAAAACTTAAAAAAGATATTAGAAGTTCGTATTGTAAGCCTCATATATGTTAAATTTGTCATGGGGGAACACACTTTCCTTTGTATAAGGGAAAAAAGCACAATGATATTTATGGCACGGTATCTATCGAAGGGTTTGGTTTTATCACTGTGGGTAATGAGGTCACTGTATAGAAAGTAAGTGATATCATGGGGTTGTCTAAGTGATCCTCTTCTAGACAGGATTCAGATTACATACTCTTAAAAAACGAAATAGGTAAACGTGGAATAGAAACGCTATCTCGTTTTGACAGAACCACAATGCCATTAAAATACATACCTTATGAAATAATTAGGGCCCCGTATCAGAGATACAGGTGCCCTAAAGTAATCACTCTGTCTGTCTGTCTGTCTGTCTGTCCGTCCACAAATATTGTTCCTGGCTGATAACTTTGGTATCTATGGACCGATGTACATGAAACTTGGTCAAGATGTTCAGTTCACAAAAATACACATTGAGGTAAAAAGTCAAGGTCAAAGGTCAAGGTCGTTAGGTTCAAAGGTCAAGGTCAAATTTTACATCTTTTCACTGATGAACATTTTTGAGCAAAGTTGATCAGAATAAAACAAGGAATCAACTGACCTAAGGTCAAGGTCATCGGGTCAGGGGTCAAGGTCAAATTTTGTAGCTTTTCACTGGTGAATATGTCGCTATGACATTATGAAGCAAATTTGTTCGGAATTAAACAAAGAGACACACTGAGGTAAAAAGTCAAGGTCAAAGGTCAAGATCATTAGATTCAAAAGTCAAGGTCAAATTTTGCATATTTTCACTGGTGAACATTTTGTTATGACATGATGAAGCAAAGTTGATCAGAATTAAACAAGGAGTCAACTGACCAAAGGTCAAGGTCATTGGGTCAAAGGTCAAGGTTAAATTTTGTACCTTTTTCCCTGATGCACATTTTGTTATGACATTATGAAGCAATGTTGTTCAGAACTTAACACAGAGTCAACTGACCTTAGGTCCAGGTCACGGGGTCCAAAGGGCCAAGGTCAAGTTTTGTATTTTTCACTGATGAACATTTTGTTATGATATTACATGTAAGAAGTAAAGTTGGTCTGAATTAAAAAATAAGTCAACTGTCCAAAGATCAGGGTCACTGGGCTAATGGTCAAGGTCATTTGGGTCCAAAGGTCAAAGACAAAGTGGATCTCTGACTTTGACCCTGGCTCTTGATGAAGGAGGTTTATAAGGTGAAATAAAACAAATCAAAGCTAACAAATGAGTGTTGCACTGGTATTTACATTTCTGTTAGCCCAGCAAATATGGAGGTGGAAGGAAACTAGACTCACATCATAGTTCATGTAAAATGTATATTTTGCTACCTTGCGATTCTTTTTGAAATCCAAATGTCAAACGTCAAGCTCAGCTATATGGGCAGATCGCTTCTTGTTGATAATGGGGGATATATTGCCACAAGATGGGGCCCTTACTGACCTGTCAGTGTTCTAGTTGGAGAATACGTTATGACAGTAAACATGTTATAAATCAAATACAACTCCTGATTGATTGCATTGGATGAGGAGTTAGTAATTCAGTAAGACTCTTTAAGCAACACCAAATAAATTAATAAGTAAATAAAAAAAAAGATATGGTAATATTGTGTTTAGCCCCTGATAATAGAAATTGAAGTTTTGCGAATACGTAAAAGCATATTTTCCGTGACGTTTAGATAGTAGTTTAATCATAAGTGTATATTGCCTCCAACACCTGTTCTTTTATAATTAGCGAAGATTTGATGGTCAGGTTATTAAGGTTTTAAGCAAAGGTAGCAAAGCGTATTTTTAGGTTGTAAAAATATCGATTGCCAGCTAGAATGTTAATGTTGAAGGCCCACAAAATACGACGGTTTGAAAATGGGCACTCCATTCACTGGATCTGTTTTTATTGTCTGTGGATGTTCATACTATTTGATGTGCCCTGGTTTTTTGGTATTGATGTCTCCTTGATTTTAGTTGTTATCATGTGTTGTTCAGCAATTATGGAGATAATAATGGTTCTGACATATAGTTCTGAGTGCCATCGTATTAAGATCGTATAGGTCAACAAACGATAGTGAGTTCCATGACTGAAAAGAATTTGTACCAGTAACTATGAACAACTATATGCAAAATATTGAAAGTGCCTATAGTATTGAGTGTGCTGTCTGTAGGTTAATTTATACTGGTAAAGCAAAATGACACCTACAGCATCGAATGGATGGTCATTGGTCGATAGTTAACAGTGGAGAAGTTCAATACTTATGATAGCACATCAGTATCACTGACCGTCATATTCAGTGTATAACTGACGGTATCTAACATACAAAATATCATCCAAGCAATATCTCTATACCAATATCCTGCCAATACTGCACCATATGTGGGTCACTGTCAAGTCAAGTATGCAGTTATAGTTTTGTATTGTCTTATTTTCCTCGTCAAAGGAGACGTGAGTGTAATCACTGACCTCAACATTTCAATTATCCAGCCGAAGATACCTATACGTTTGAAGCCCTTATGGAAACTTAATAGAAACAAAAGGAAGTCCGTCATGTTCGAGCCGCACTCATTTTGCTTCCTGTCTCAACGTAGAACATACGAAGTTAATCTAAACTATTCCTGAAACTAATGTTGAGATATCATAAAATATTATTGATGATTTGGCACAAATTCGACTCTTCAAGACTGTTCGTACGGATTTGCACAACCTTCGGTAAATAGAAAATTTTATGAATGTCAAATTTAATACCAATGTTTCATTTGGACGTATGAGGTTATAGTAGTGTATTGTCTTTTCATCCTCGTCAAAGGAGACGTGAGCATAGTCATTGACATCGACATTTCAATTATCCAGCCGAAGATACTGATACGTTTGAAGCCCTAAAGGAAACTTAAGAGAAACCAATGGATGTCCGTCATGTTCGAGCCGCACTCATTTTGCTTCCTATCTCAACGTAGAACTTACGAAGTTAATCTAAACTATTCCTGAAACTAATGTTGAGATATCATAAAATATCATTGATGATGTGGCACAAATTCGACTCTTCAAGACTGTTCGTACGGATTTGCACAACCTTCGGTAAATCGAAAATGTTATGAATGTCGAATTTGATACCAATGGGATGGATGTCACTAACATAAGTAGTAGCTCACATAAAAAGTCCGTCAAACCTAACATACCACCGTACTTCATATACAATAGTACCTCAATCGTTCATCCAACCTTTTAACTGAGCCTGCTTGATAACAACAGAAACCTACTTCCACATTTTTCAATTATTCGAGACGACCAAATTCCCGCTTGGTGGGGTTTGAAATGTGAAACTTCACAAAACACTTAGACATATTATTGCAAGCTACTTTGCAGGAGGTTTTGTCCAGATTTTTTAATAAGCACAAAAAGGTCAAGATGATAAACCCAGATATACAAAAACATTATTTAAAACTGAATAGATATAAACAATATACGTTCTCTTTCCTTTTAACAGGAACTAACTGCAATAGAAAACACATTATGGAATTTAAAGGAAGGGAAGTATTTTGTTTTAAAGCAGAAGCCAACCCGTAACGTGTTACATATGTAAGATACAATATGAGCGTTTATTATTGACAAAAAATGGTGCCATTCATATTAATGATGCTTGTATGACCCTATGGAATAATATTATAATAAGTTGGCAACAGCAAAGAAGAAAAACCGCAACGTAACGTAAATGCAAGTACTACGGCACTGCCTTGTGGGTGTCATTCAGAGAGGCAATGTCGCTGTGTCTGGGGAGTCATCATCAGAAGAAGAAAAAGAGAGAAAAAATGAAAAAAGTCACAGATATCTAATTGCATTGGATGAGGATTCAGTAATTCACTATGTCTACTTTATTCTCAATAACAGGACCAATGCCCCATTTTCACGAACGTTTCTAAAATCGAAGAATCGCAAGGGATTTAATCTGAAAATATAATGTCAATGCTTTTGTTTTCGACATTTTATGTTACATTACATACGGAAATTGCCTTTAACTTCAAAATTATTTGAGTTAGTAACTATTTCTCTGAAATAATGATGGGGTTGATAATATGTTTATTGCCGAATTAGGAAAGGACGATACATTTTCCTGCTGTTGATGTCATTAACGTTGAAAGCAGACCGCTGCTAGGCGATTTTATATCTTTTCATCCCTTTTTAAAGTTAGAAAGGTATAGATTTTAAGCAAGGAAAGATGATGTTAAAGGCCAACAAAAAATGGATGGCTTATTAGAATGGAGTCATTGAGTCAATCGATGTTGTCTATGGATGTACCTAATATTTACGTCGCATGCGTCCCTGTTGTACCGATATCCCTCTTGTGTTCCTGCTGTACAGATGTCTCCTGGGTTCCTGTTGTACTGATGTCTCCTGGGTTCCTGCTGTACTGATGTCTCCTGGGATTCCTGATGTACATATGTCTCCTGGGTTCCTGCTGTACTGATGTCTCCTGGGGTCCTGCTGTACTGATGTCTCCTGGGTTCCTGTTGTACTGATGTCTCCTAGGTTCCTGCTGTACTGATGTCTCCTGGGTTCCTGTTCTACTGATGTCTCCTGGGGTCCTGTTGTACTGATGTCTTCTGGGTTCCTGCTGTACTGATGTCTCCTGGGTTCCTGTTGTATTGATGTCTCCTTGGTTCCTGCAGTACTGATGTCTCCTGGGTTCCAGCTGTACTGATGTCTCCTGGATTCCTGTTGTACTGATGTCTCATGGGTTTCTGTTGTTTCTGTTGTACTGATGTCTCCTGGGTTCCTGCTGTACTGATGTCTCCTGGGTTCCTCTTGTACTGATATCTCCCGGGTTTCTGTTGTACTGATGTCTCCTGGGTTCTTGTTGTACTGATGTCTCCTAGGTTCCTGTTGTATTGATGTCTCCTGGGTTCCTGCTGTACTGATGTCTCCTGGATTCCTGTTGTACTGATGTCTCCTGGGTTCCTGCTGTACTGATGTCTCCTGGGTTCCAGCTGTACTGATGTCTCCTGGATTCCTGTTGTACTGATGTCTTCTGGGTTCCTGTTGTACTGATGTCTCCTGGGGTCTTGTTGTACTGATGTCTCCTGAATTCCTGTTGTACTGATGTCTCCTTGGTTCCTGCTGTACTGATGACTCCTGGGTTCATGTTGTACTGATGTCTCTTGGGTTCCTACTGTACTGATGTCTCCTGGGTTCCTGCTGTACTGATGTCTACTGGGTTCCTGTTGTACTGAAGTCTCCTGGGTTCCTGTTGTACTGTTGTCTCCTGGGTTCCTGCTGTACTGATGTCTACTGGGTTCCTGTTGTACTGAAGTCTCCTGGGTTCCTGTTGTACTGTTGTCTCCTGGGTTCCTGCTGTACTGATGTCTCCTGGGCTCCAGCTGTACTGATGTCTCTTGGGTTCCTGTTGTACTGATACCTCCTGGGTTTCTGTTGTACTGATGCCTCCTGGGTTCCTGCGGTACTGATGTCTCCTGGGTTCCTGTTGTACTGATTTCTCCTGGTTTCCTGCTGTACTGATGTCTCCTGGGTTCCTGTTGTACTGATTTCTCCTGGTTTCCTGCTGTACTGATGTCTCCTGGGTTCCAGCTGTACTGATGTCTCTTGGGTTCCTGTTGAACTGATACCTCCTGGGTTTCTGTTGTACTGATGTCTCCTGGGTTCCTGCGGTACTGATGTCTCCTGGGTTCCTGTTGTACTGATGTCTCCTGGTTTCCTGCTGTACTGATGTCTTCTGATGTACTTATGTCTCCTGGGTTCCTGTTGTTGATGTCTCCTGGGTTCCTGCAGTACTGATGTCTCCTGGGTTCCTGCTGTACTGATGTCTCCTGGGTTCCTGCTGTACTGATATCTCCTTGGTTTCTGTTGTACTGATGTCTCCTGGGTTCCTGCTGTACTGATGTCTTCTGATGTACATATGTCTCCTGGGTTCCTGTTGTACTGATGTCTCCTGGGTTCCTGCTGTACTGATGTCACCTGGGTTCCAGCTGTACTGATGTCTCTTGGGTTCCTGTTGTACTGATACCTCCTGGGTTTCTGTTGTACTGATGTCTCCTGGGTTCCTGCTGTACTGATGTATCCTGGGTTCCTGCTGGACTGATGTCTCCTGGGTTCCTGCTGTACTGATTGTACTGATGTCTCCTGGTTCCTGTTGTATTGATGTCTCCTGGGTTCCTGCAGTACTGATGTCTCCTGTGTTCCAGCTGTACTGATGTCTCCTGGGTTCCAGCTGTACTGATGTCTCTTGGGTTCCTGTTGACCTGATACCTCATGGGTTTCTGTTTTACTGATGTCTCCTGGGTTCCTGCTGTACTTCCTGGGTTTCTGTTGTACTGATGTCTCCTGCGTTCCTGCTGTATATTGATGTCTCCTGTGGTACTGATGTCTCCTGTAGTACTGATGTCTCCTATTGTACTGATGTCTCCTGGGTTCCTGTTGTATTGATGTCTCCTGGGTTCCTGCAGTACTGATGTCTCCTGGGTTCCTGCTGTATTGATGTCTCCTTGGTTCCTGCTGTACTGATGTCTCCTGGGTTCCAGCTGTACTGATGTCTCCTGGATTCCTGTACGTTACAGACTGATGTCTCTTGGGTTCCTGTTGTACTGATTCCTCCTGGGTTTCTGTTGTACTGATGTCTCGTGGGTTCCTGCTGTACTGATGTCTTCTGATGTACATATGTCTCCTGGGTTCCTGTTGTACTGATGGCTCCTGTGTTCCTGTTGTATTGATGTCTCCTGTTGTACTGATGTCTCCTGTGTTCCTGTTTATTGATGTCTACTGTTGTACTGATGTCTCCTGTGTTCCTGTTTATTGATGTCTACTGTTGTACTGATGTCTCCTGTGTTCCTGCTGTACTGATGTCTCCTGGGTTCCTTTTGTACTGATGTCTCCTGGGTTCCTGTTGTACCGATGTCTCCTAGGTTCCTGTTGTATTGATGTCTCCTGGGTTCCTGTTGTACTTCCTGTTGTATTGATGTCTCCTGTGGTACTGGTGTCGCTTGCGTCCCTGTTGAATTGATGTCTACTGTGGTACTGATGTCTCCTGTGTTCCTTTTGTATTGATGTCTCCTGTGGTACTGGGGTCGCTTGCGTCCCTGTTGACTTGATGTCTACTGTGGTACTGATGTCTCCTGGGTTCCTGCTGTATTGATGTCTCCTTGGTTCCTGCTGTACTGATGTCTCCTGGGTTCACGCTGTACTGATGTCTCTTGGGTTCCTGTTGTACTGATTCCTCCTGGGTTTCTGTTGTACTGATGTCTCGTGGGTTCCTGCTGTACTGATGTCTTCTGATGTACTGATGTCTCCTGCTGGGTTCCTGCTGTACTGATGTCTCCTGTGTTCCTGTTGTATTGGTGTCACCTGTGGTACTGATGTCTCCTGGGTTCCTTTTGTACTGATGTCTCCTGGGTTCCTGTTGTACTGAAGTCTCCTTGGTTCCTGTTCTACTGATGTCTCCTGGGTTCCTGTTGAACTGATGTCTCCTGGGTTCCTGCTGCACTGATATCTCCTGGGTTCCTGTTGTACTGATGTCTACTGGGTTCCTGCTGTACTGATGTCTCCTGCGTTCCTGTTGTACTGATGTCTCCTGTTGTACCGATGTCTCCTGTGTTCCTGTTGTATTAATGTCTTCTGCTGTACTGATGTCTCCTGTGTTCCTGTTGTATTAATGTCTCCTGTGTTTCTGTTGTATTAATGTCTTCTGCTGTACTGATGTCTCCTGTGTTCCTGTTGTGATGTCTCCTGGGTTCCTGCTGTACTGACTCCTCCTGGGTTCCTGTTGTACTCATGTTTCCTGTGGTACTGGTGTCTCCTGCGACCTGTTGTAATGATGTCTCCTTGGGTCCTGCTGTAGTTCCTGCTGTACTGATGTCTCCTGTGTTCCTGTTGTACTGATGTCTCCTTTGTTCTTGTTGTACTGATGTCTCCTGGGTTCCTGTTGTACCGATGTCTCCTAGGTTCCTGTTGTATTGATGTCTCCTGGGTTCCTGCAGTACTGATGTCTCCTGTGTTCCAGCTGTACTGATGTCTCCTGGGTTCCAGCTGTACTGATGTCTCCTGGATTCCTGTTGTACTGATGTCTCCTGGGTTCCTTCTGTGCTGATGTCGCCTGGGTTCCAGCTGTACTGATGTCTCTTGGGTTCCTGTTGTACTGATTCCTCCTGGGTTTCTGTTGTACTGATGTCTCCTGCGTTCCTGTTGTATTAATGTCTCCTGTGTTTCTGTTGTATTAATGTCTTCTGCTGTACTGATGTCTCCTGTGTTCCTGTTGTTTTGATGTCTTCCTGGGTTCCTGTTGTACTGATGTCTCATGGGTTCCTGCTGTACTGACACCTCCTGGGTTCATGTTGTACTCATGTTTCCTGTGGTACTGGTGTCTCCTGCGACCTGTTGTAATGATGTCTCCTTGGGTCCTGCTGTAGTTCCTGCTGTACTGATGTCTCCTGTGTTCCTGTTGTGATGTCTCCTGGGTTCCTGCTGTACTGATTGTACTGATGTCTCCTGGTTCCTGTTGTATTTATGTCTCCTGGGTTCCTGCTGTACTGATGCCTCCTGGGTTCCTGTTGTACTGATGTCTCCTGGGTTTCTGTTGTACTGATGTCTCCTGCGTTCCTGTTGTATTAATGTCTCCTGTGTTTCTGTTGTATTAATGTCTTCTGCTGTACTGATGTCTCCTGTGTTCCTGTTGTGATGTCTCCTGGGTTCCTGCTGTACTGACTCCTCCTGGGTTCCTGTTGTACTCATGTTTCCTGTGGTACTGGTGTCTCCTGCGACCTGTTGTAATGATGTCTCCTTGGGTCCTGCTGTAGTTCCTGCTGTACTGATGTCTCCTGTGTTCCTGTTGTTTTGATGTCTTCCTGGGTTCCTGTTGTACTGATGTCTCATGGGTTCCTGTTGTACTGATGTCTCCTGTGTTCCTGTTGTATTGATGTCTCCTGGATTCCTGCTGTACTGATGTCTCCTGGGTTCAAGCTGTACTGATGTCTCTTGGGTTCCTGTTGTACTGATACCTCATGGGTTTCTGTTTTACTGATGTCTCCTGGGTTCCTGCTGTACTGATGTCTCCTGGGTTCCTGTTGTACTGATGTCTCCTGTTGTACTGATGTCTCCTGTGTTCCTGTTGTATTGATGTCTCCTGTGTTCCTGTTGTATTAATGTCTTCTGCTGTACTGATGTCTCCTGTGTTCCTGTTGTACTGATGTATCCTGTGTTCTTGTTGTACTGATGTCTCTTGGGTTCCTGTTGTATTGATGTCTCATGTGTTACTGATGTCTCCTATTGTACTGATGTCTCCTGGGTTCCTGTTGTACTGATGTCTCCTGTGGTACTGGTGTCACTTTCGTCCCTGTTGTATTGAGTCTCCTGTGGTACTGATGTCTCCTGGGTTCCTGTTGTACTGATGTCTTCTTTGTTCTTGTTGTACTGATATCTCCTGGGTTCCTGTTGTATTGATGTCGCCTGGGTTCCTGCTGTACTGATGGTTCCTGGGTTCCTGCTGTACTGGTGTCTCCTGGGTTCCTGTTGTTCTGATGTCTCCTGTGTTCCTGCTGTACTGGTGTCTCCTGCGACCTGGTGTATTAATGTCTCCTGTGTTCCTGTTGGATTGATGTCTCCTGTGGTACTGATGTCTCCGGGGTTCCTGTTGTACTGATGTCTCCTTGGTTCCTGTTGTATTGATGTCGCCTGGGTTCCTGCTGTACTGGTGTCTCCTGGGTTCCTGTTGTACTGATGTCTCCTGGGTTCCTGTTGTATTGATGTCTCCTGGATTCCTGCTGTACTGATGTCTCCTGGGTTCAAGCTGTACTGATGTCTCCTGCGTTCCTGCTGTACTGATGTCTCTTGGGTTCCTGTTGTACTGATACCTCATGGGTTTCTGTTTTACTGATGTCTCCTGTGTTCCTGTTGTATTGATGTCTCCTGTGGTACTGATGTCTCCTGTGTTCCTGTTGTATTGATGTCTCCTGGGTTCCTGTTGTACTGATGTCTCCTGTGTTCCTGTTGTACTAATGTCTACTGTTGTACTGATGTCTCCTGTGTTCCTGTTGTTTTGATGTCTACTGTTGTATTGATGTCTCCTGGGTTCCTGTTGTATTGATGTCTCCTGGGTTCCTGCTGTACTGATGTCTCCTGAATTCCTGATGTATTGATGTCTCCTGGGTTCCTGTTGTATTGATGTCTCTTGGGTTCCTATTGTACCGATGTCTCCTGGGTTCCTGTTGTTTTGATGTCTCCTGGGTTTCTGCTGTACTGATGTTTCCTGGGTTCCTGCTGTACTGATGTCTCCTGGGTTCCTGTTGTACTGATGTCTCCTGGGTTTCTGTTGTATTGATGTCTCCTGTGTTCCTGTTGTTTTGATGTCTCCTGGGTTCCTGTTGTATTGATGTCTCCTGGGTTCCTGCTGTACTGATGTCTACTGGGTTCCTGTTGTACTGATGTCTCCTGGGTTCCTGCTGTACTGATGTCTCCTGTGTTCCTGTTGTTTTGATGTCTCCTGGGTTCCTGCTGTACTGATGTCTCCTGGGTTCCTGCTGTACTGATGTCTCCTGAATTCCTGTTGTATTGAAGTCTCCTGGGTTCCTGTTGTATTGATGTCTTTTGGGTTCCTGTTGTACTAATGTCTCCTGGGTTCCTGCTGTACTGATGTCTCCTGGGTTCCTGTTGTAGCTGTTTCCTGGGTTCCCGTTGTACTGATGTCTCCTGTGGTACTGGTGTATATCGAAATCCTTCTGTATTGATATAACCTCAGTTCTTGCTATGGTTTTAGCGTATAAACATTTGCTCTTTTGTACCTACGCTGAAAACACTGCAATGATTGAACCATTATTCGATAGCAAGTAGCCGTATTTGATCTTGCAAAAGGATAATAAAATAAATCTTGTATGCAAAGTTTACCACCTTTATTAGTGAAATCGACGTTTCACTACAATTTCATTACTGCTCTGAGAAGATGCACGCTGGTAACTGTACTGTGTTATAGAAATCGATTTACTAAAACCAATTCATATCATGTTAATTACACTATTTCACATAAAAATAATAGAACCAATCTTAATTTAACACACACACACATACAGCAATCATTTACTATTGGCATTAATTGCTGGATGTACATTCCAATTGTTTATTACATTGGCTAGTGATCATACAGGAATTTTTGCGATTATGACAAAGCTTAAGGTAGCGTGGGTTGAAACTAATATTCGAAGACTGTTTTACATTCAAAAATGATTTAACCGGTGCACACTACTCTTATTTTCCTTTTATGACAGAAAAGCATGTTCCATGATTTAATTGCGTTGATTCAACATGTTTTCATTTGGCAGCCTAGTTATGTATGGTAGTTATTATACAGCCTCCTCTTTATTACCGATGTTCACATATGCTATGCATCATACAAAGAATTAATTTGTCTAATTTTATAAAACATGCTGCATAACAACAAAGTGCTTCCAGCATGAGAGATAGCCGGTGTTATAATATACATGATATAGTATTTTTTGTAGATGAACATGCGGAATCAGGGTTTGATATTCACAATCTGAGTAACTAGGTCAAGAAACGAAATGGCAATATTTAAGTAGGATTTTCTTTTACTATCAAAATCATTGACCAAGGTCTAAGCCGTCAACACAATAATCACATTATACTATAGACTTTAGTTTTTCATACACATGTAAAAAGATATACAATTGAGCAACATAAATAATGGGAACAACACAGTAATAAAAGACATCATTAACCCATATATACTCGAACCGGGGTCTCCAAAAGTTCCTGAACCACATGAGGTATCTATCAGGGTGTCTCCCGTCGAATTCCAGAAACATTTGAAAGTCATTAATAAGGAAGATACAGTAGCCCTGTCGTGCATAATTACAGACACTGTTGGATAAAAGAGGACAAGAGGACAAGAGGACAAAAGTCAGTTGGCTCTCGGCATACTATTTAAATTTTTCAACCGACCATTATTTTCAGATTCGGGGTGGTACACAGATGGTTATACAGTCACACATTAACTTTATATCAGGGAATCATTTGCTCTGTCAAAATGCATTTTGAGCCATTGTGCTCAGCACCTGATAACATAGATACTCGCATACAACTGCAATTACTAGATGTATCAAAACACATTTATTTCCAAGTCATCTGACCCGAAAACTGTAACTAAAGAAATATTTCATTTATCTAAACATCCATCAGATCACATATAACTGATTTTCATTAAATCAAGGAATCTAAGGTAGTGCAATAAAAAAGCAAAATAATGATTGAATCAGATTTTAAAAAGCAGCAGTAAATTGAAAGGAATCCAATAAAGCTATAACGACATTGTGACAAACAAAAAAAAGGAAAATGATTATCGAAAATGAGAAAGATGCGGTGCTATTATATCACAATACCAACATTTTATTTTTTTCTGATACCCAAATTAAACGTAAAAAAATACCGTTGCCATCAGTTTGGTCTCGAAGTTGCCATCTTGAAGGTTGTGCAAGATACACCAAAACAGTTGTAAGATAAAGAAGGTCGAAACACTAGACACATTCTTGAACTTAAATTAATTGTGGTTAACATTCTTTCGTGACGGAAGCAAAGTTTGATGCAGTGAAAGAAAAAGGCAAAAGACAGTAAAAATGTGTTCACTATAACACAACTTGATCACAGGAATAGCGTTATCAGAAACATTAAGACAGAAAGTGTGACACACTGTTATTATTTAGATAGTGCAGGCAGTATCTTTTGAAAAACATCCATGATTTCAGTTTTAAATTAAACGTTTTGTTTTATTTCCCTGATGTTAGTTCAATGTGACTTTTCTCTCCTTACTTGTATTACCTACTAAGTTCTTAAATTGAATTTAACCAGTTCGTCTCTTATTTTTTCAAATTCATGAATTCTGTTTTAATAGTAGATTAGGCCAATGTGAATTTCTAACTATTTGGCCTCCAGCATCACTGATTAGTCTAAAAAGCAAGCAGTGTAATTCATTTAAGCGAACTGTATCTATTACCAAATGTTTATTGTGCATCACCTATGTGTGCCAGAGTTAAATTTGCATTAGAATGACAATAATGGAGAGAGAATAGTCAAGGCCTTTAGGGGTCTGATGCTTCATGATAATCAAGGTCGATCGTAACCGAATCCCAGCGACGACAAGGAGGTGGTTTATTATCATTGAGCAGTACAGAAGGAAACAATTGGTTCATAGAAAATAAGCCCCGGTACACAAATAATCTTATTATCAGTGTACTTAGGAAGTCCTCAGTTGGTTTCTGATGGAAAATTCTGAACGGGCTGTACATCATTTAACCGAAAAACTGCGTCAAATAATCGCGAAAATCCCATTTGTCGACGCCAAGTCAAATTTACAACACTTAATTTTGTTTCAGTATCGCAGACTAGCAATATGACTGAAAGTAATAATCATGAAAAACCTTTTGTATTCGTTGGAAATATATAAACTGGTTTCAAAATATCGACACGTAAACTTACTTATAAATACTATACGCATACATATTGTACACACACCGATATTCAACATTCTGTCTTGCTATACGCCGATTTCTTATTTTGGCACGTTTCCAGAAAAATTCGTTTTAAGGTATTGGATTGCTTCACATTCATTTCGTTTATAAATGGAACTCGCATTGATAGTCAAAACTGATTTGTAAGCTGAACGCAAAAATCTTTAAAAAAACAACAATATTTTTACTTTTGGGATTTGTTTGATTCCCCCCCCCCCCCCCCCCCTGTGTTTTCACCAAATTTCGTTGTATAGTCACGCGTTGCTATCCATTCTTGATACACTGGATTCATTACAGCATACTGTATAGTTGCAAATTGTCGTGGAGAATTTTACTTCGCTGCATTCCCAGTGACCAAAGAGGGCGTGGCGTAAAATTAAATACAAAGCGTATATTATTACCAGGAATATACATGGGTAAAAAAAGAGACCTCTTTACCTTTTTATTGCCAGGAAAGCTTAATGAAGAGGGTTTTTTCGTTATGAACGTCATTGGCCGTAAAATTTTAATATATCATATTGTTAGAATCTAGTGTCCATATCTACTGTGCTGATTTCTGTTAATTACATGTACCACTTTCTCGACCAGATCTACGGTGTAACGACACGTTTCTTTGGTTCATGATCCCTGTCTCACTGCAGGCAAAACACGTGAGAATGCAACTGTCCTGTAGGCTTTCATACGTGCACTAACATCCCTCTAATTGTACAGATAAGTGCGACCTTGCCAATGAATAACATTTAACCAAGTAGCTCAACTACATTTTGGTCCCTCTCAGACATGTAAACATCTGAAAGACAGTGGAAAAAGCCTGTTATGTTTTACCAAGCAAATTGTTCAACATCCGGTCGGCCTGGAATCATATCTGACTTGTGGAATATCAGTTTTTTACGTCTGTGGGTACAATTACAAGTCTGAAACGACTTCTAGATGCAGCAATATGTATTAATCGTCTGTAATGCAAACAAGTGTATGTGTAATACAGAAACATCAAAAGGACTGTTTAAAGCATTTTCATTAATCTTGGCACGTTTACTCGTAAATCTTTTGCAACGTCTTGGCAATTTATTTGAATATTGCAGGAGGCGCTCTGTTAGAGAGCAGTTGTTAATATTGGAGCCAACATGATTTTCAGCTCACCTGGTCCGAAGGACCAAGGTGAGCTTATACCGCAGCGTCCGTCGTCCGTCGTCCGTCAACTTAACACTACTTGTCATGAACCACTGAGCGGATTTTAACAAAATTTGGTGTGGAGCATCCTTGGGTGAAGAAGAAGCAATTTTGTATAAATGGTGGGTCTGACCCCCCATGGGCCTGAGGGGCGGGGCCAAATAGGGGAAATAAAGCAAATTATTCTTTAAAATCCTTCTTCTTCTGTTGGAATGAAAGGATTTGGTCCATATTTGGTCTGAAGCATCCTTGGGGGAAGGGGAACAAAGTTTAAATAAATGGTGGGTCTGGCCCCCCACGGGGCTGAGGGGCGGGGCCCAATAGGGGAAATATAGCAAATTCTTTAAAATCCTTCTTCTTCTGTAGGAATGAAAAGATTTGTTCCATATTTGGTCTGAAGCATTCTTGGGTGAAGGGGAACCAATTTTGTATACACCGTTGATCTGGCCCCCCAGGTGCCTGAGCCGTGGGGCCCAATAGGGGAAACATAGCAAATTTTCTTTAAAATCCTTCTTCTTCTGTAGGAATGAAAGGATTTGGTCCATATTTTGTGTGGAGCATCATTGGGTAGTGGGAACCAATTTGTATAATTGGTGGGTGTGGCCCCCCTGGGACCTGAGGGGTGGGGCCCAATAGGGGAAATAGACGTAAATCTTCAAAATCCTTCTTCTTCGGTAGGAATGGCAAGATTTTGTCCATATTTAGTGTGGAGCATTCTTGGGTGAAGGGGAACCAATTTTGTATAAACGGTGTGTCTGACCCCGCTGTAGGCAGAGAGGTTGGGCCCAATAGGAGTAATAGAGGTAAAACCTTTAAAATCCTTCTCCGACCATCGGAATTAAGGGATTTTATCCTTATTTAGTGTGGAGCATCCTTGGGTGACGGTGACTCAATTTTGTATGATTGGTGGGTATGACCCCCGTAGGAGCATAGGGGTGGGGCTCTGTTTGAAGTTTGTTCTCTATATCTCAAGTACTGGATGGATCTTTCTGAAATTTCATATGTACTAACAGCACCTTCCATGGAGTGCTATATCTTTACTTCATACTAATTATTTTAATTATATTCAGGTGAGCGATACAGGCCCTCTGGGCCTCTTGTTTAATGTATTATTGCAGATGTTGTTGCGGCTACAATCATTGCTGTCTTTTGAGATGACACAGCTGTTTTGATGTGTTTTTTTCTGGAAAAAAAAATAAAATAATAATAATACATGTAAATAAAGGTTTAAAGTATCAACGCACATGAATTTAACAGAATCGTCACATTTGACATCATGGTTCACATTTTTAATGCATTATCATAATGCCTGAAATTGTCGGAGTAAGCTTGCATGCTACATGTATTAATACAAAATCAGTCAATCATGATTTGACTCTGTTTCTAAAGATCTATTGATAAAATGACAGGGGTATCAGTTACATGGTATAGTGTGCTATCATCAGCAAAGTTAAAAGGTTATTGTTTGATTAACATCGATTTTATGTTGTATTTTTAGCATATTAATCATTTGTTCGCGCGCTTAACCTCTCCTTGATTCAATATTAATTGTAATCACCACTTCAATGATACCCGATCCCTTTCTCCTCGTGTGTCTTGATCCGATCTGACTTCTACCAATACTTCGACCAATTTATTTTGGATTTTTAATTCTTATGACTTGTGAAACGTTATGCCGATCGAAGAAAATGTTGGTTTGGATTGGAAACGTTTATTCGCATTTTCAATCTGTAAACTGCAATATAAAGTCTTTTAAATTGATACTTTTATGTTTCTAGCTATGACTAAGTTCTACAAGGACTATATTGAGCTTGCAATTTTCTTTTTGCCTTGTTAAATTCACGGGAAAATATCTGCAGCTAAAATGAGACTGTGTTTATCAATGTATGTTGAAGTGAATTTGAGCTCTCCCTCCGATACCCCAGACTTTATCATATTAAAGAAATACAAATTCAATAATGCTCATGTATGGGTAAAGAATATCAGTTAGGAAAGTCTTTGTTTGATACAATGACAAGTAAAAGTGTATCTCTCTGCCAATCACCGATGTCAATTTGCTCACCATGCAGCTGCTTTATCTGTCTGGACTCATCAGTAAAAATTTGGAAAAAAAACTTGTCTTATATTTACTGTTGAAATAGAGAGACAGGTGTCTAACAAGTGATTGCTGTTTGGACGTTAATATGTGGCTGTAGCTTGTTCGTTCTTACCAAAAAAGGCTATACCGTCTTTTACGCGTGTAGTAAAATATGACCTTGCAGAACAAACAATAGTGTTTTGTTTTTTTGTTATCATAAGAATCGTGTTGGTCTTCAATTAAATAAGAGGAGTAGAAGGTGATGTTTGGTGTTTTATAGACGGCGTCTAGTCGTTATTAGCTTCTGAAAATGTAATCAACGTCCACTTCGAGTTTGTCATATGACTCCGCAAAATCGTATTGGTTTATATTTAGTAGGGTAAATAATCAGAGGCTGGTAACTTTTCATGTTTTTTTGTCTAGACGTCAAATTTGGAATGGATTTTTTTACATAGTAGAGCTTTTATGCAATATGGAATGTTAGTGTTGTGCATCCCCCGGTTATTATAAGATTTTAACACATTCTATAAAGTTTCTTAGAGAGGTCTCTGTGATATGGTTGAGCTATTCACTTTAGCCTTGAAACGAGTTATTCCGTTTAGCAGAACGTTCCAGGTGTTAAAACTGGGAAGGTGTCTGTTAAATAGAACGGAATGTTTTCAATATGTTCCCGCAACCGATAGTCACTGATGAAATACCATGAACTGGTGCACATTCATATCAAACATGGAACCCTCAGATTAGACGTCCACCGGTTTGGCAGATCGTCGCGTTCTATTAGGTTTCCTGCTTAATTAAACTCAATCATTAATTACCGTCCTTATACTTGACTAGCAAATCGATTTTACATTTTGCGCCAAATATAGTTATTCAAAAGCAGTATTTATGACGTCGATGTCTTATATTGTACGAGTTAGGAATAAACTATCTGAAAGAGGAGGTACGGTCATAAAAAGGCCAAGTGGACTCAAAGTGCAAACCAATGAGTACAATTTCGACAAATTACAAGGAAGCATGTTAACATGATTTGTTAATTCAATGTAGTTAATCATTATGACAAACTTTTGATGTGAAGGGACAATTCAACGTAATTTCTATATTCCTTATTTCGCTGTATTATCAATGGAAATGGTGAAACTTGTAAACAACAACACAAAATCTATTCTCAATATGAACAAAACGGAACGGAGGTAGCAACAAGGAGACACACAATACCTGCTCGATTTGAGCTCTCAATATTGGTGGTAATTTTACTTGATTGAAGAATAAGGTGCACCGTCCCACAACCCGAAGTACCCCGCATCGGTTAGTTTTCAAAAGCGGGCGATACTGGCCTAAAGGAGGGTCAAAGAAAATTTTGAATATCAACCGATCATAAGGTGTGCAAGGGTGGTCTAATTAATTCAAAGAATCGAACAGGCCTATTGTCTTAACTTTTAACAGTGGTCTTATTTTCTCAGAGCGTTTCTATTTCAATGGTCTCTAGGGAAGATATACATTTCCGCGATAGATTTCATGAATTTTTATTATTTATGGCGATTAGAATAATAAATTGAGGAAAATGTGCAAACTGTGTTCTCGAAAAACTGAGAGAAAAAAAGCATTGAAAAAATCTTGATAACTTTTAAACCTCTTATAACTCACAATGATACAATAAGGGCTGAAGACGCTTGTAAACCCAATATCTTAATGTCTAACTCTGCTCCAAATGAAATCTTGACGACGCTTACGTCACTCTTGCTTGTGACAGACATCTTCAAGTGGGTCAAATTTCGACAAACTAGAAACAATAAGTGAGCTTACATTATTGAAAAATCAAACGATAAACAAACATCTCGACAAATTATTATTGATTTGAAAAATACACAATGTGTTGAATTGAAATCACAAGTTGAGAACTTAGTTTTCAAAATCTGTGTCAAGACTCTCGAAAATGTTCTATTTCTGTCACAAAAAAGGCCAAGGACTCCGATGAATCAAGCCTATCAAACACTGGTATTGATATCGATCAATTGGTGACAACGTTTACGTCAACTTTCCTAACGAACTGAACATTGACAGAAATTTCTTCGAGTGAGATTTAGAATGTTATCTAGGCAGACGTCGTTAGTCCCGACTTACTATGTGGTAATATATGCGCATATTTTCTATATTTCTTTAAAGAGAAAATAATATTTCCTTGAGAATCCCAACAAGATATCGTAAACAATGCAGTTTCAACCAGCTTTATGTACTCCTGTCTATTGTTCCTTATATAATGTCAGTGTTCTTAACTGACAAATAAATTCTGATGGCTTTTGCAACGTTAGCAAGTCTTTTGTGTTGGGGCATAGCATCGCAGCCTACGTTTGTAATAGGAAAGTGTCGGCCTTGCAGGGACATTTATTTTCTTGGTTTAGAAGCTGCCTTAAAAACCGTAACTAGAGAGAGTTGTAATTAATAGTAACACTTAAAAATGACGTGAGATAGCTTTCACAGGGATCTATATAAGGTCCTCTGGTGTTTTTTAAATATCATAAATTACCTTGAAGATGACAATGAAGCAATAATTGGGTTGTTTGTTGTTGACGCCTCCATATTCATTTTTGTTGACTTACCAGACAGTGCGGAGCTGGTTAAGGCTGTCAAAATCATGGCATATTCATCAAGATAAGTGCGGAAGCGAAACATGTTTCTCCTGTCATATGCCATGCACCACCCCATTATAATCATTGTGTCGTACTTAAAACTATATACAAGCAGGATCAAAATGCAGCAGGAATCAAAAAGACAAAATCTTCTAAAATAATTTAGTTGCATTTTGTTTTTGCGGAATGTTAACTTAAGGCTTAAAACCCACATGCATGATCATGATTATGAGAATAATGATAAAGAGCAGTAAGAAATTGGAATTCCAAAAAGGATTTAAAGCTTTCTTGCCATATTCAGTGGTTACCCAAGCTGGCTGCAATGGCGACTAGCACTACAGTGTAACATGACCTTGTTTTGTTCTGGAAATATTCGGCGATAAATCAAGACGGTTCTAACTCTGATTGCATGTATGTAGCTATTAATATCAGCCAACATTAATCTAATTATGATCGATGTTGCTTTTTTTTTTAATAAATCTCAGTATTCCTTTTGCCATAAACGGACTGCGGCGGCAAAACACAATCAATATGGTCTTTATCCCATTGACAGTTTGATAGAGCTAAACCGGCAATAATTAGGTTTGCGTGAATGACGATTCCGTACACATATAGAAGCTTTTGTTATCAATGTACGCTTTCTTTTGTTCTTTTCAAAAGTGTCATCAACTAGGTTAACTTGCTCAAATTATAGTTCTGTTTATGTACGTACAATATGGTATGTTATTTCAAATATTCAGTAAATAGTACTTGTCTCTACCATATACAAATACGTACGGTGCAAGATAAATTTCTCGAAAAAGTTAACGACCAAACTACCTAAGTTCAAAGAAGCTGTACCTTCAAGCTGGGATATATTTTGGCACGATTAACAAGAAACTTCGTCATCAGAATAAAAAATCTACTTTAGCGCGAGATTTATATATGTGTTACGTTGCAAGGGGTAACATACGCATCTATCCTCTTTAGCTGCTTTTCTAAATAGGTTCCAGAACATTTTAGACTTGAATTTTCTTTTTTTCAACATATCTTATCATTTATGAATCCTAAATGAACAAATTGTGATATAGTGCAGTTAAATATTGACTATGTTTGGCTTTCAGAAATAACAAACTAAATTCTAAAAAATACAATTCTTCCTTCATGTTTCTTGTACTTATTACATATCATTTAAGGAAAGGTAAATTTAAACACAATATAAGGGGGGGGGGGGGAATCATTTTCATAAAGCATTAATAAACAGACAGAAGGCAAATCAGGAAGATACCGAAACAAAACGAAAGACACCATGAACCATAACAAGCTATGTTGGAGACTCACTTCTGGAAGAGTAGTCAATTCTTGAACCCATATGACACCATTATATGGTAAAGCCTGTATTGTCAGCCTTTTCAGTCATAGAAAGTAGTCACTTCTAAGATCTAAGAACCCTGTAAATGAAAATCGGTTAGTGATTACGACCAATTGTTAAGTGTAGATTAAAGCGATTTTTGTATAAATCCCTGGCTACGTCATCTCACCACAAAATCTATCTTACTTTTTATAAACCAGTCAAACGAGAAATGTTGATACGCTGTCTCTTTTATTCTTAACCTTACCCAGATTTAGTTGTAAGAATACGCAACGCTGCAGATCGGAGTAAAACATAACGATAAATACAGAATGTATTCAAGTTAAACAATTTAATAAGAAAGCTTTCCATGAAACACGAAATCAAACTATCCTCGAATGGCTACATTATAAATCATATAAGGTATATGCTTAATAAAACCCTTTGCCATCAAAGATATGAATTTGTCCAGTACAAGACAAGTGCTTGTTCACAAAACAATATACACTATACTTAATATGAAAACTTTGCTCTACATTATTGATCGCTAATTTGCCAGCAATTGTACGCTAAAGTTGCATATTACGTGAACGTTTATCATTTTATATCATATGTATCTCAGTCTGTCGTTTTCAAGAAAATATATACTCTTTGAAATACACGGCTAACATGCACTTTTGCGTATTGACAGCTCAGAGGTTGTCTGTATGTCTGCTTGATAGACACATTATCAGTGACTGTTTCACAGTGCCAAACTTATTCAATACTGTGCCAGATAAACCGTAATAGCCAGACCGTATTACACTACAAATCTGGACAAGTGGAGTTGACAGGGAAGGGTAAGGCGCTTTTTCTTATGACAGACGCTCTTTTCCGGTCAATACACCGACGGCGCTCAGCAATTGTGCTATGCGGCCCCATCGGGTCATTTGCAAATGTTCTCGCCGGGTCACCAGGGACGAATCTAGCAAAGGACTCTTCCCCTAACATAGGAATATTACCAAACAATCTTAAACAACCGGTTTTCATCAGAACATGCGCGGTGTGCGTTTACTTACAGGTACATATAACTAGGTTACACGCGAATGATCAGTTAACCGCAACTCGGTGTCCGCTCGATATTTTGGGCGATTTTCAACGGATTAATTTCAAATTTTATAGCACGGTTGATCACATAGAATGCATGCATGAGTTCGACACCCAGTATTACCAGACAGTACTTTAAGTAATTTTCAACGAATCAACTTCAAACTTCATAGGAAGGTTTATAATCTTAATAATGCCACCATAATTTACTGAGTTATGTCCCATTATTCTATTGCCGAAACGGTGTCCGCACGATATCTCGAGAAAATGTCAACGATTTAACTTCAAAACTTCACAGAAAAATTAATTACCTTCAAAGCTGCGAAAAGTTTGATAACCACTAATATCCGAAAGTAATATACGAAGTTACAGACCTTTATTTAATTTCAGAACATTACCCCCTCTGTGTTCTGTATCTCACGTAATTTTCAACGGATTTACTTCAAACTTGAAACGCTTAGACAACCACTTCTATGTGACCAAAATAAGTGAAGCTACGCCCCCATTTTCAGATGAGTGAGTGGTATCACAATTATTTTACCCTTATTGATAGACTTATTCCCCTTGGTTTCATTAATGCAATGCTACAAGCATTCCATGATGTTTTATTGCACTCATTGATCTACTAGATATGTTGAATTAGTTCTCCTATAACACCAAATTCTCACAAATATTTCATATACTTCAACGATACAAACAATTGCTCATGTAACGTATGTCGGGTGTATTATGTTCCGTTTGTCGGTCACCTTGTTTGCATTTTTTCGAAACTCAATTTAAAGATATTGTTACAGAGATATATACGTGTTCGTATATGAGCGTTGTAATTGGATACTGATTGATACAATCCTTTAAAACATACCGTTCCAAAGTCATGGTAATAAGCAGTGCAGTTCTTTTGAATACTTCCTGACTCGTCCTATCTGCTGTTTTATTGATTGCTTAAATGAATAAAGCATTATTTTCATAAACATTAAAGTAATTTAAGATGAAACGCATCTAAATATTTTCATTTTGGCACAATCATTTTGGAACGTTTGTACCGAAGATTGACAAAAGAACACTGCGTTGTCAGCCATAACTTGTGAAAATTTTGTGATATTGGATTGTTTGCCTGATAACATTTAGAAATTGTTGTTACTTGTCGGGTCTTAAATCGATGACATCAAATTTGGAATCGTGACCATATCACGAATAAAGATAAATTACATTTTGATTATATTTGCAATGACGCCTAGCTGAAATCCTACTGTCCTTTCGGGCTTTGGCAAAAAAACACGAGACAAACTATTATTCTAAGCAATTTTTGTAGCAGGTGTGAGTTTCTATAAATCACTGTATATTCAATTGTGTCTTTGTGGTGTTCTGGGGAATTCCTTGTACCGTTTTACAATATCTATTAGTGCTTATTTGAATGAATGTTAAAAGCCAAGGTGTGAACGAAAGGCTGAAATAAGCCTAACGTAATAATCTAAAATTAGATTAGGTGATATATTATAGCAGTGTTTGAAATAAATCAGTTGCTCTCAATACACATTTAACTGTTAATATCTGCTGGGAGCGAGTGAGACAGGCACATTGACAGACAGAGAGAGACAGATCATTAATTGTGTTTAACTTAAGCTTATTTAACTTAGTTTTATTATGGGTGAAGGCCCCGGTAGCTGAGTGATTAAGGCGTAAGACATTCTGCTACCACTAGCCATCCAACACTGGGCCGCAGATTGGAGGCCTACGTGGGGAGTCGCCAGGTACCGGTCGTGGTTTTCCCCTGGATACTCCGGCTATCCTCCACAACCAAAACAGGGCACGTCCGTAAATGACCGTAGCTGTTAATAGGACGTAAAACCCAAACAAACCAAACCAAATTGGTGAAGGCATATCTGCCTCTATATTGAGATCAAAGTCCAAATTGCCCATAGAAAAAGAGATAGAGACTATTTCTAGGACATTGCCAACTAATTAGTGTAAACCGACACTATTTCCATGCTGCACACTATACATTTCTGGTAAATTTTACTATAGAGATACAACCAGTTTCCAGGTTATGGAATACAAAGTCTTGTAATTCACATTTTGATAATACAAGATTATATGATATATTGGAATTATAGACTGTTATCCACTAATCAATCG
Organism: Mizuhopecten yessoensis; assembly: GCF_002113885.1. Classification (NCBI taxonomy): domain Eukaryota; kingdom Metazoa; phylum Mollusca; class Bivalvia; order Pectinida; family Pectinidae; genus Mizuhopecten; species Mizuhopecten yessoensis. The sequence continues at coordinate 1,866,103 of NW_018408493.1, forward strand.
ATGAACTGAAACAAGGATTGTTTCCGAACAGTTATGCGCTATTTTACGTTTTGGTAAAGTAACGTCATTATTCCATCCTCGATATCGTATTGTCCGCCATTGTTGTTCGGTTCAAGTTTTTTGACGAAAACTAAACATGAAAACGAGGCAATAATGAATAATGTACACGAAGAAATATTGTAGGTATGTAAGGAAACCAATTTATTACATTTTTGCCAGTGAAATATCGGATTCTATCAACTTGATAAAACTGATATCTTTCACACTGTGACAAATATCAAAGTGATATTTTCAGAGTGTGAAAATATCACTTTTTGATATTGACCCATCATCTTCTATTCGCTGCATTCAAAGGCAGCGACTTTTTGTTCAGGTTCAAATGAAGCGACGGTAGAATAAGTAGTTGTTATGGTAAATATTTGGTACACACACTTAAGTATTTACATAAATATACAATTGATAATTTTTTTATTAGCTATCATACCAGAAAAGGGCAGAAAACGTCGAAATTGCGTTGAGTATTCCATTCAAAAAGGCGCACAGCCTTGTTGTCAAGCGTGACGTCATTAGAATATGGCGCTAATTCTTACGCTTCTGATTCCCGCCCTTTTTAATGCATTACATTTTACATGTTTTATGCTTTAAAAATGTAATAAATAGACAATTTAATGGTGTCTTCAGAAATAACAAATATATTTCACGAGTGTGGCTAATATTTTGACATTTTACACGAGTGCGCAATATTTTAATAGTTTTCACTCGTGCCGTGCATATATCAAAATATTAGTCACACTCGTGAAAAATATTCGTTATTACTGAAGACACCATTAAATATCCTCTATATCACACATATAGCATGTTCATCTGTCGTGTCAGATTGTATTTTGTTTTATTGCTCGAAGGGGTACATTTTATTGGGGGCTAAAACCCTCGTGAAATATATCCATAAACGGAATGCACCGGTCTAGTCTAAAACGTCAGATGAACACATTGGTGTGGTAGTGCTAATGTATGGTGTAATTACATTGTAGGACTCACTATGAACTGTTTGTTTAAATTGCTTTTAGAAAAAATGAATGTTGAGGTATATATTTCGCTATGTATTTATAATTTTGATGTTGTTTGATAAAACCCCTTTTTTTTATTAGAAAAACCAGCTTTAAAACCAAACATGGGAACATAGCTGTACGATGCAGTGCATTTCATTTTTGGCCTACTGTATCTATTACCAAATTGTATAGGTGCAATTTAATATGAGTGACTTATGTTCATCATTTAAGAACAAATATAAATACATCGGACTCTACATACAAAAATTCTATACTTTTAATAATGAAGACCGTGAACTAATTGTGAATTAATGGTCGCGCGAATCGATGAACAGTTGTCTATATTATTAAATTATATGAGGGTAGTAAAGTGCTATTCCTGTTCCGTTTACATCTTCCTTAATTAGGTTAATAGCAATGTTTCACTGGTGTTCCTCGTTGATGGTCAAGATATTGATCGGGGTTGGTAAAGTGTTTCCGTTTAGAGGATCTCATTTACAAGGACCTGGGGTCGTTAGGCGCCTTATGGGAGGTTCTTTCTCAGTGATTTATGTGTGAAACGATGTATTGTTTTCCAAGTTTTTACTTATCCATATTCTTATGGCATGGAGATGATGTTTTGTATACCCTAGATATGTTATTAAACAAGAGACTAAATGTGAGAATTTTCTTTCTCTGACAATTGCTGTTTGTAATTAAATGCTGACGTCATGTAATGTGTGCCATTTTTAAGCAACCTTTAATGGCATCAGCACATACACGCCTGCTCTTGGTCTAATGTTTTACCAATGTCAAATTTCGCTTTATAGCGTTGTTGATCGGCTTTCCAGATTTTACCCTTTTCTTGCCAAATCTGTCTGCCTGCTTACGTTGACCACGTTTAAGCATGGACTTGGCGATTGCATCGTTCGTGTCTGCGCATGCTTATCGTTCTTGGAATTTTTTACGGCACGTAAAATAATTAATTAAAATTCCTTTCTATTATAGATATTTTCCACGTTTCACTTCCTGAGTATGATATTAACGGGAAGTGAATATTTGAAGCTTTGTAAGAAAAATAGGAAATGCCAGATTTATCTTGATGATACGAAAAAAGGAACAAACTTTAGCGACAAAGTACCTTTAACTATCTACAGATTGTATGTTGTTATCGAATCCACCTCATCTGTGAAATATTACAACACAACGTATGTTGATTTAGAAAATCTGTCGTTAACAAAAGTGATTAGATATTTGGGTAAAAATACGATATCAGTAAACTGTCTTTACATTCTTTCATCAGCGCTACAATGATCAAAAGCAGTATATCCCCTATTAAATCATAAATGTATTATCCTTTTTAATTACATTGTCATCCTATCGACCATTTGCCTATATGCTAAATATGATGTATGTCCACTCGCATACGTCATCAGCGTTCTCCTAGCAACGTTAACAAACAGAATACGTGTTCTACGTCTACAATCACTTACCCTGATTTACTATTGTGTAACCTTTGCATTACTTTAAATTTATGCCGAAATATATAGACAGCTATCGACAACTTCACAGTAAAAACGAATGGATATATAACAACTTCGCGATATTACGACACATTTTGAAACGTTAGCAGGTGATGACAATATTCTCGATATCTGATTGGTTATAGTGTGTTTTTTGCTGTGGTCAGACGAGGTATTGCAGTCACAAACAACTGAGAAATGATGGTAACATTGTAATAAAAGCAATTAGAATGAAAAAAAATGTACAGTATCTTAATCAATTATCTATTTATATACTTGTTTTACGATACAGCAATGGTTTAGCATAATTGCTATGATGCCACACTAAGATAACTATTTTTTCTAGCACCAGTTCGGTACTCTGACACAGATGCCTCGATAAGCGCCAAGTTTATGATGTTCTTGAGAGATCTCAGACAAGACATGCCCCGCATATTGGACATGTCAACAAACATCCTGTGTCTGTTACAGCGTATCAATGTCACAAAGTGGCTCTAATTGTGCCTCACCGGAAGAAGCTGGCTGCCGCAAGTAGTAAAGACGAATACTAATTTTCGTTTCAAATTCAGTCTTTTGGACGGTTGATCATTTACAAATAGTATTTCTATTTATTTTGTCGGCTCCTTGGTGTTTGTCCTCGTCTTCTGAATTTGACATAAGGTGTTAATGATTTTGTATTTATATTTTTTTCTAATTAACTGATTTTACAACGAATATCAAATAAGTGAAACTACAGCGAGCACCAATTACATGAGTTGAGTTCATTAATACAAAATTAATCTATTCATAAAGCATTTTGTGTTTAAATTGTTTTGTAAGCCGTCATGGAAGTGCATGTATGGGTTTTACGATGCATTCTGCGCAGACAGATTGTCTATAAAACGACAATATTTCCAAATGTATTTTTAATGTGAGAACGGCATACTTAAAAGTATACATATCGATATTTTTTACTCTTGTACTAGTTAAATTTTACTGTTCGTTTTCCTCTATCGATCTTCCCTCTTATTTTTTCATTTTCCGCCGTGTTAGATATCTTCTGTCAAACAGACGGTTAGATATGCCAGCATACTAAGTGGCAATCTAAATGTTTTATCAGAGCAATTTCAATGCTTTTTTTTAGATTTCATTGCTTATTACACGTACAATGGTTTCCTCCTCATTGAAACACTCGGCCCCATTGGTACGTACGTCAAATTTATCACACACCTCCTATGTCTAAAAGTTAACGATACTTATCTTGTTAGACGCATACAGGTACATCTTTCAAAAATTCCCATTTCACATGAGATTAGTGAAAGGGATATAAAAATGTGTCATTTTTGCGAGTATCTGGCGAAGCAAAACTAACCATTCGGGACAATTTTCATTATCTCAATAGAAAATAGAAACGAATCAAATACAACAAGTTGGAATTTCTATTAAATATTACGAAAATATGTTTTCTGTGTCATTCTCGAAGTCAAAAATACCGCCATCTTCGCTCTTTAACTTTTGAATCCATTGCGACTTAAAATGTAATCAGTAGATATGTGTCAGAATTTTGATACAATGCAATGAGACCGTTTTACATTAAGCAAATTGAAAAGTATATGACATGGTTGTATTCACTAGATAATGTGGTATACATGGTTTAAATCGATTTATAATATACGATATATACGCATATCATATACGAGAATTTTGCAAAATGGATACTAAAATAATGTTTTACCTCTGTTAGTTCTAGCCAGCAGATCGCATAAATTTCCTGTCATCTCGGATATTTCATTTATATGCTAATATGTTATTATCAGCATATAAGCCAGCAGAAAATGAGGGGTTAGGCAGAGATTTAGGTGTATTAGAAGCAGATGTTTACTTTCAGGCTGCTCAGAGTACTGCTGTCTATAAAAAAGACACAGAAGGATTTGCGAGACGTATGCGTAATCCTAACACAGAAAAAAGACAAAATAACGATTGTCTTAATACAAATAGTGAGGAATGACCTGTAGAATCAATTACAACAGACGAAGAAGGGGAGCCATATTCTTTCAAGGCATTTCAAAGCAATAAAAAAAACGTAGTCAGACGAAACAATTGAACGTCAGTTGTGTTCAGAACATAATAAAGGAAAGCGTTGATCTCATAAAAGCTACAGATTTGTATATTGTGAAAGATAAAATAGACTATTTATTTATTTGTCCCTATTAAACAAAGATTTATGGAATAAAGTAATTTTTTTTGTTAATTGCTCTTTATATGTCAAATTTAATAAAAAATAAATAAATAGAATATCATATGACTTTTTTTAAACCATCCTTAATATCAGCCCTTGAACAAGTATCATCACTAGGGCCGAAGCAGCACTCGAGTACATACACATACTGTACACACATGTAGTATGGTATCATGCTGGTTCTGAGGATAATGTAAATAATTCATGATTTTTTTCAACATATTCCATTCTTTTGTTCAAATTCGGTATTTATACTGCTCACCAACTTTATGCCATTACCCCGATTTTGGTTTTTGGGTATTAACTAACGATTAAGACCTTATCAACAAAATATGTTTAGATTAATTGGTTGATTGATTGATTGATTGATTGATAGGTGTTACGTCCGCTTCACTGCCGAGTAGTTCGGTTATTCAGCAGACGATTTTTATGACAAAACTGACGTTGTCAATGTCTGGAATACGACGCTTAGTTTTTTTTATGAAATGGAAGCAATACATCTACATGAATTCAATATTTTAATTATTTAAATGTCAAAAAAGATGCGCGCTATTAAAAAAAAAAAACATTTACAAAAATGACATCATTTGGGAAGTTGAGGAAATACTATATACACACATCTTCTGTCGCTTGATCTGCATATGAACCAAACTACTTCGGCTTTCAATGCAGTGAACAGAATAAACCTTTCTGATTGGTCAAAAATGATTTTCTTTAATATCACTGACAGGTCATTAAAGAGTATTCAGGGATTACATCTTTTAAACGATAACTAAGGTTACATCAGGTCTGGTAATATCGTTCAAACACATAGGACAACATCACTTAAAGGAAAAATGTAGATACATGTAGGAGAGAGTGATAAATTAAAAAGGAAATGGGGAAAAATTACGCATCAAAAGGATTGCTACAGATCATGAGAGTCGTTTTAGACACATCAGATTGATTTCAATATTGGCATTGTATTGAATCTAGTTATAGAGCTTACTCAACGAGTGGTTGTTGAATATGGTATTTATTTCACTCGAGTGTCTTTCTGTAACTTTTGAAAATTAACTAACGAGAGTGAAATAAATACCATACTCAACACCCACGAGTCGTGTGATCTGTTTCTACCACAATATCATGATCAGTCGGAAATAACATACACACATGTGTTTGTTGACAAGGCTGGCGTAGTGATATGACCCATATGTAAAAGGTCACTCATTAATATTCAAAAATGACTTCTTTTTTTTACCAATTTAATTTTTGTCAAAATTAATGTTTCGGCATCAATTTCATGAAAACATAAAATAGATGAACGACTTTGAATATTGAGAGTAGCAGTATTGCATTAGATTATATAAATTAACCACGGACTATATGCGCGTAAGCATATCGTACGAAGTCTGATAGAAATAGAAATTTAATAATGGTTTAAGATAGCATTGAGGTTTAATGTTAAATAAAATAATGCTTTCAGTCATTCTTCTATCGTTTCAATAAAAACCTATAGTAAATGGGTAGGCAAAATGGTCAATAAAGGCAACAGGAAGTTGTCTAGCCTCCTAAACCTATGCAATAAATCAGTTGCGCTGCAATTTTGTCTTATACTTTTATTGTATATTATTCCATACGTAGCTTTTAACGTCCCGCTAATATAATTTAATAAGTCTTATGGGATGAATTTGCTCTGTCTGCGCCTGATAGGGACTGGTTGAAATCCTTTTAACATGCTTTGGATAAACCATACGTAAAGGTGGAGTCAACTCCAACGCTAAAAAGCTCATATTGTCGGCCCAAGCATCGAGTTTTTCATATTTTGCAACAGTGTTGCCAGTTCGCAGACAGTATTGAAAATTTTGGTCTCAGTTCCCTAGGTTCTGATTTGGCCAAATAGGAGCTCCTTGAAGTACTCCTGCTCAGAATATTAAGTTATACTTACTCAAGAGCCTTACAAATCACTATTTCAAACTAAAGCTGGGTTTTTTTCCGTTATAATGCTGCTGCTAAGATGTAGTAGATCATTTTGATACCAAATATGTACTTATTTACTAGAACCTGTGATGCCAGTACGTACTGGGTTCTTTGTCAAAACTGTCTTGATACATGCATGCGTATGGTCGATCTATGATAATTAACCAATAAAAAGCGTCGTTACATCGAAGCCATGGTAGATGTATTAAACATGTATCACTAGCGTAAACATGACTAGTATTTTGATTTTTCTCAACAACAAACCATTTTGCATTCCGAAATCTTGTTGACAATATTGAGAGGGAAAACGGATGGTAAAATACTTCAAATTACCAGATATGATTTTTTTTTTATTATTTTCAATACAAAACAAAAACATGGATAAAACATAATAAAGCATTGAAGGTCAAGTAAAAAAAAAAAATCAAAGTTTTTTTTCCTGATGTTTTATTCATTTTTTTTTCAACGTAATAATTTCTTAGCTTCAATTACCATTTCCAACAATGTCCACATAAATCATTTCTACGTGATATTGTATAGACAACTGAATTTCACTAAAAAGTATTTAACAGCGCGTGTTGGAATATCTTTGAATCACACATGGACTTAACAAAATCCAATCAGGTCACGAACACTTGAATGTGCTGGAAACCGATTAAAGACATTTCAGAATTATTACGCATAAGAACAGCTCAAGAATTGAATCTTCTTATCAACATCTTCTGGAAAAAAGCTATTTTATTTAGATTAGGGAGTATAATAGAGTATTATATCTTTGTGATCAAGAAAAACTTCTTTCATCCTTCTCCATGATTACATATAATGGTTCACCTGATCCCTCTCTGTGCATTTATGAATTTATCCTCATCAGAACCGTTATGTAGTTGATATATTCTTGGTTTATTACCAAGGAATACTTATCAACATATTGTTTTTGTTTTTGCATGATTAGCTGGTGGGAATCGCGGCTAATATCCGTTTTGATTTTGGCTGGAAGGTTACTCAAAATCGTGGAGTGCCCTCCAAGCTTAACTAACGGATGTCTGTCAATACATGACATGTCGGTAGCTGAACTTTCGTCTCTGGTGGGCTCAGCTGTCCGCTGGTGTCTCTATATTTATCTGTAATGGTACTGGTCATCCATTTATCAAATTACAGTTTATCTTCCAGATGTCGGCCTTGCTCTGAAATATTGCTGTTATATACGCGGTATTTCCATTAATCGTGGTTTTCACGCTACAGACTTATTTATACTTATCATAAATCACGTGTTTTGGTTTAATGTAACGCTAATGGTTTCTGTTAATATTCAATGTTCTTTCGTTCTAAGTTACAAGTACGTGCCTTCATCAGTTATTACCAAAGTCAACCTGAATAAAGTATGGGTTTTTTTCCCCCATTATATTTCATTTAGGAAAATTTCGGATTATTGATGCATTTATGTAAATGTTTGCAGAAACACAAAATATCAGTTGTACAGAGTTTTTCAGTAGTGGGCGTCACGTTCCACATCAAACACGGAAGTGCTGACATACGTATGGCGGTATTTGTTCTTTCTCTCATAAACTCGTTTTTTCGTTTCGAAAAATCACTATTTGAATAAAGAAAATATTTGAGATTAATTAAAATTCAAAACAATTACCATCAAATATAATGTATTTCTTTAGAAAAATATTACCTCATATTTTATACATCTATAACCTCCAGCAGCGCATAATTAACTTTCCGTATTCGTGGCATTTTTCAAAATATGTTAGTATATAGTTGTAAATTAATAATATTCGATTAGGTTTGTAACAGACACACGAAACTGCAATAAAAGATATCTTGAACTTTAAAAGAATCAATGTATATTACATAAAATAAGAAGTATTAAAAAGCTTAGATATATTATGACCGATCATGTGTACAAAGTAGAATTGAATCTACATGTATGCTTTACATTGCTGGACTAGATATAGATATCAAACAGCGATACAAATTGCATAAATATTTATCAATTGTGGACTTTTGTCAACTTAACTGAATATGTGTTAAGTTATATGAACCTAAGAAAGCGATATTGACAGAAACAAAGTCGAGGTCAATGTAATTTGTTTTTTCTGTTTTGAAGATTAAAATATATACTTAACGTAACGTTTGGATAATAAAGATTTCTAGATAATATGTGGTTTAAGTTTACATTGGTTAGCATTTCAATTTTGCTAACGCTGATCTCAATTGGTTTTTCCTCCTTTGTGATTTTTCAGATTAAAAGGCAAAGGTCTATAGCGCAGAGATATAAAGGATTTCAACAACACCATCGAGCTAGCCGGAGGGAGGTAAAAGTGATGAAAACCATTTTTCTACTTGTCTGTAAGTGCCTGAGATTACAATCAAAACTCCTCTTCATTTGTTTTGAAAGTATGATTGATGATCATCTTCAACAAAGTGATATCAATCTTTAATTAATCTTCTATCGATGATCTTTGTCCTAGTACAGGGTTATCCCTTGTTATTTTGAACTAGCCTTCACAAATGATTTGCAAGATCAAGTTGTTGTCGCGATATCTGATAAATCTTGATTATTTTTTCGTGATAAGTCACGTATACTCCCCAACATAATAAGGTCATACAGGTCCGCGCTGTTGGTAACAGGGACATGATACGTGAGTTAAGATGGACTGTAGAACTGTAAAAAAGGTAAACGACAAAACATCTTTAATAAGATTCATCAGTTTGAAAATATGTGATATCAAAGTTTTTCTTTCTACACAAAACAATGCACGTATTAAACGTTTCAAGACCGACTTGTCCCTTTGTGAGGGTGTGACTGAGTGAGCGATTGGTTTTTTACCTGTACAATGACGTGACGAAATTGAATATTTGTATGGCACTCGAAACGAGACGTTTCGTCTATCGATAAGGAAATAGGATAAAACCCATAACATGAACAGAGACGAGTTGGGGGGGGGGGGGGGGGGGCACCAGCTGAGTAATATGTATGAACCGATACTGACATAACAGGGGAGGGGGCTAGACCTACACCCTATCTGTAACGTATCTGCTGCAATGTGTATACGCTCCCTATCGATAGGCGAAACGTCTCCGGTTGAGTGACATAAAAAAAATACAATTTCGTCACAGGTAAACATTACAAATCACCCATTCAGTCAAAGATTGACAACGGGTCCTGTCAGCCTTGAAAGGTTGCGACACGTTTAATCCGTTCATTGTGGGTTTAGAAAGTGAAGCTATGATATTGTAAACGACAAAGGTTCTTACAGTTGTCACTAGTGATCAATTGTTGTCTCCTCAATATAACTCAGGCAGAGCATGGGAAGAACACTCAAGGCTGTGTTTATGACACTGTTTGTAGAGGTTATCGGAATTTAACCCAGGTACAACACACACACCATGTGAAGTTTAACCCTCATTTATTCAATCACGTCATGTACATGCGCAATAGCATTATATGCAATATTAAGGATGCATGCACACTCAGTTCTTTCATTAAGGCTTCCCAACCTATATGTATACACTACATCCCTCCTTCATTTAGAACTGAAATCAAATTTCTAGAATTACCATGAAATTACCTTAATATACCGAATCTGCCTAGAAACTATGTAGAATTTCAATTAGGTGTAAACATTCTTTGACTACTAACAGATAGAACAATAAACTCATGAACTAACAATAAAGTATTTCAACCAACCACATAATCATCATACTTGCATGGCATCTTTCGATTGGATCTCTCTGGACGTCCAAAGTCGACAATTGTCGTCTTATTACACATTCCATCTGGGCTTTGACCTTGACACTGACCAGTATCAGACAGAGAGTCAGCATCAACATTCTCTTCCTGATTCTTACAACCTTCACATTCTTTTGCAGGAGATTTTGGAACATGAAACTTTTTTAAATGTGTCATATTCCGTTTGAACACGTTCCCTTCACCTGACTCGACAACAACACTGTTCCCTGACTTTTCTAGCAATTGGAACGGCTCGTGTTGATTTGTTGTAGAAAACGTGTTCCGATAATCTTGCTTTAAAAGCACTTTATCTCCCTGATTTATATCACTCTCACATGCACCACGTCTTTTATCAGCCTACATGTTCCCTTTTTCTTTCCTCTCACTATCCCAAACTTCCAAGTCATCTGGGCTAAATCTACTCAACTCAGGAAGCTTAGTACGGAGTATTCGACCATACTCAGCGGGACTAACACCTGTTGTGTTATGTTGAGTACTGCGATACATCAATAAGTATGTACCTAGGTCATCTTTCCATGACCTCCCCTATGCGTGAGCAATACGACTTCGTTTCAATATTGACCAGTTTTGTCGCTCGACCTCGCCATTGGCCTGAGGCCACAATGGGTTAGTTTTGCGATGCTCTATGCCTAGCTCGGCAAGGTATTTAGCAAAATGCTCACTTACAAACTGCGGTCCATTATCTGTTTGAATTGAATCCGGCAAGCCGTCGGTCAGGAAAATTGTATTTGAGTAATTTTATCAGCAGTAGTTACCTTCATGGTCTCAACTTCAAACCACCGACTGTAATAATCAACGAGGACGAATATGTATTCGTCCGTTGGCAATGGTCCAAGAAGATCACCCGCTAAATGTTGCCACGGGGACGATGGAAATTCTCGTCGTTTCATAGTGTCTGGTCGCGACGCCTGACCGACCAACTGACAACCTTAATACTGCCTCCAGTGTTATTCTGCTTCGCGATAATCCCTGGCCACCAGACCTTTCTCCTGAGTCTAGCTTTTATATCCACAATACCAGGATGCCCCTAATGAGCTAACTCAACGACTCGGTTTCGTAATTTCCTTGGTATTATTAGTCTAGTACCACGAATAACTATTCTACCGATCGCGCATAATTCACCACGAACTGGCATATATTATTTAAACTCGGTTTTCTGCCACTGACCATTCAGTAAACACTTCCGGATATCGCAAAGTTCTGGGTCATCATCCGACTCTCGTTCCACCTCTCGGGTGGTCAAGGCAACCGGTGTCGCCTGTTCTGCAATGAAATGGATATACCTGTCATCGTCTACTTGTACGTTGTCTTTCACTTTATCAGACTTTTCATTAGACGCGACAACGATTCTGCAATGTTTCGCGACCCTGGGATAAATTTCTCTTTGTAGCAATATATGGCTGAAGTCTGAGAACCTATCTCTCTATACGTGCACAAGGTTTCGAGCGCGGTGAGTAGGTGCACGCTAATGGTTTATGATATGTCAGGAGCTCGAACTCCATCCCATACAGATACGCATGGAAACGCTCACATGCCCATACAATGCTTAATGCTTCCTTTTCTGTCTGGGAGTACCGACGCTCTGTATCACTGAGACTACGACTCGCGTAACACACGACTCTGTAATCATTACCCTATTTTTGTACCAAAACAGCCCCGAGACCTACTCAGTTCTTTCATTAGGGCTTCCCAACCTATATGTATACACTACACTGTTCTCGTCCTCAAATATGAATTTTGTGTTCAAACCAACTTGCTTAAATCAAATAACATGTAAACACTGTAAACGATATAGAGCTCTCCGTACCACTGTCAAAACATGTGAACATTGCAGTACTATCAAGAATAAGGGGGAAAAATCAATAAGATGTACTTAGTGTAAAAACTAAAAAGGCTCGACCAGGACTAAAACCCTAGATTAATTTACTGTTTCTCTGAATAACTGAACTACCTGTTCGCTGGAAATGCATTTATTCAATAGCACCGGTTATATAAAATAGGACATTTAGATAAGTCACCTTATATACGACAAACCACTGAAGAACAATAGTGTTTTGCCTGATTTAAGCACTTTAAACATAAGAATAGTTTCATCAATACGAACCTAGATGATTTAACAGGGACTGCAAAAGTCGCCTCGTACAATCATACATTAATATATTGCAGGTCTGTTGTAATCTTAAATCATTCAAGAAAATGTTACGAGAAATTCTTCATTAATGTTCAGTTTGCATGCAAGTTCATTGAAGCGCAGTTACAAGCAATCGAATTTGTTACATTCCGAATGTTTTCTTAATTTTCAACATCTTGTTTACATGAAAGTATATATCTAGTCTCTATCTCAGACTTTAATCAAAGTCGTCTACCATATTAATATCGACGATATTTATACCATTGAAGCAACAATTCAACTTTAGTTTAAATTCATACAACGATAAATCAGAATCAAGGTTAAATATTCGGAACATCTAAATTTGGTCAGATAATAAGTATATATTATATTTCACACTTAGAATTTCATAGCAGAAATAAGCAAAAACAAAAATGTCAAAAAATACATCAAAACAATAAAAGCAAAAAATAGTACTTCATAAGCATGTATTGATAAAACTGTTATTCATCATAAGTAGTTTTTAAAATTATTTTATTACATTGTACTTCATGTATTTGTAAGATTGATTAAGCATGTAAACAGCTTTACAAGTGTGTACATAAATATCCTCTTAATGAATTATCAAAATATGCAAGCAAAATATAATATAGTTTGTGATGTTGTAGTAGACTTGAAATTGTATACGCTTGTATGTTTCAGCGGCATTCCTGATATCCTGGATACCGTACTCTGTGTATGCAATGACTTCTATACTCGGATATGCCGATGATGTGCATCCTTTAATCGGAACATTGCCTTCAGTATTCGCTAAGGCATCGATTATCTGGAATCCTCTAATATACGTGTGTAGGAACAGATCTTTCAAACGAGCATTATTTGACACTTTTCCGTCTCTGTTAGTGCTATATAGATGTACGCATCGATGTCGTAGACGGGATTCAGGGGAAATTGCCAGCGAGTCTACAAAGATGGTACACATGAAAGGACCAATGTCTCTCTCATCTCAAAAGTCCGAGATTAACTGTGAGGACAATTTCGACTCTTGTGTACAGGAAACAGGTCTTGACAGGAATGAATGTTGTGTTTCAGTATGATAGAAAATAGGTTGATAGATATTTTATCCAAGCATCGAAGGTCTAAAACAAATGACATTTATCATATTTATGACGATATTTCTATGATCAAAAACATTGTTACTCACATAATGTGTGTGTATAAAAAGGGCTATTGTGTGATATAATTATAATTAATGTAGATTGCATTTACTTGTAAATTCATTTTTTTAATTATAGAAATATCATTTAGATTTCATGTATCTTTCAACATCAACAGAAAAACGTATTTTGGAAACACACCTATTAGGACGGAGTTATACAATATCGTCTCAAAAAGATGACATGTTTGCTCGGTACTCAATTCCTTTATAGTGAAGTCTATCAGCGAAAGACAAAACGGTCGTGATGACTCATATATAAGTTACAAACTTAATAGTTACTATGATTAGTTATTGTATCACTACAAATGCTATGGGAGTTGGTTTCTTTTGATAGTGGCGTCATATGTGTTAAAATTATGATCACAGGCTGGTCACGGGCAAGTACTGTAGCCCTATGGAAAATGACGTGGAAATGGTTAATCCTTAACATTTTCGTAAAAAATAATAATTCTTAAGATGATATTTCACTGTGAAAATACGTTATAGCCAATAGAAGAAAAACGCTGCCCGCTGCCAAATCACAAATTCTCAAAAATATCTTGGTGTATTGTTGATATATGTTATTCTTCAACTTTCTGTTATCAAAACTGGATATATGTTGTCGTGTTAAATGTAACCTTTCTTGAAAAATACGTTTTCGAAGTTGTTTTTTAGCCAACTTTTTACAGGACTTTTTTCCCCATACATGTGTATATCTAAGATCAATCTCATTGTATCTGCAGCATAATGGTTACCGTATATATTTATTCTAAGCTACTATTTGAAACTGAAATTCTCAGGAAAACAGGTTATTTTTTTAGAGCGACATAAAATCTGACATTGAACAATGCATTGTGCGAGCTGAGTGACGTCATCAGCATCACTCACTGTGATACTGCTACATTCTGGTCTACATTTAGATACATCGGAACATTTCCTAATATCCGTTTCGAGGCAACATCAGAAAGTTAAATAGCAAGACGCATAGGTTTGTGAACATGGGAGGCTGTCAGATCGGATATAAATCTATGCTATCAATCATCAAGCTTGTGAAGATCTGTTCCATCAAACCTCCGGTTAAGACTTGCATAAGCAGAAGGGTGGACTACAATAGAAATAGAATATCGTTAATACCAATAAAGAACGGAACACGCTGCACTGGTGATTTATGGTCGTGTATTTTCATTCATCTAATACATTGACCAAAATGTTGGCACATGCACAGATGTAGGTCATCATTAAGTTATTCTAGATGAGATGACGAGCAATGTTGTCTTCGTCAATTTTTATTGTACAATTGCAAAAGACTTCAGAACAATATAATCAATCTTCCACTTGCATATTACTAATAGCGGAAAAGCTGTGTTTTTTACTAACACTTGTTCCGAAGAGTGGCATAGCTACTCCCATCTGATATAAAACTCACTTTTCAATCAGAAGGTCAACCTTCCCTTTGACCTATGATTATCGTAATAGAGTCTTAGTTTATCTTAATAATGTGCCAAACAAGGGTGAAAATGGACAAATTTCCGTGATTATCACATCTTCGTTACAGGATGTAATACGTTCATTA
This sequence comes from Mizuhopecten yessoensis, assembly GCF_002113885.1. Taxonomy (NCBI): domain Eukaryota; kingdom Metazoa; phylum Mollusca; class Bivalvia; order Pectinida; family Pectinidae; genus Mizuhopecten; species Mizuhopecten yessoensis. Next base: position 1,881,472 of record NW_018408493.1, read on the forward strand.
ATTGTTTGATGAAATGCAATAAAGTCTTAGAAAGCATTCATTAAACTTTATTGGCATGTGTTAATAAATTGAAACTCAATAATTGCTTGACACTCTAAAAACAGCAAAACTAATACTTCATAAACATAAGCGATCATTGCATGTAACTCACATATTAGAAAAGGGCCTATTCCATCAACCTTATCATTACAAGAATGTTCCTATCGCGTAGAATCCAATATACTAACACGGCACTTTCATGCATAGCTCAACATTGAAAGCAAATGCTTATTTATCGTAACTCAAGGATCTTAAGCATTTAACTTTTCATCAAATTCGATTGACCTGATGTTATATCTCATCGTTTTAAGTATTTGCCCATCATGTACAACGTAACATTCCAACTTAAGACCCATGGCGTATAACTCAACATTCCAATCCCGCCCTGTTTTGGCATAACCCAGCATGCTTAGCAGCGTTCTACCCCATAATAACCTGTTAAGCCATATCCTGTATTATATTCTTGTAATATTGTTTCATTGATGTAATAAGCAAGCATTGAATACTGATATGTGGTTCAAGGTGAAATTAAGTATAAAATATTTTACAGGTTGATAATAATTAAGCTCTGATATATATTGTACGTTATGATTTGGTTACTCAAAATGGTAATTGATATAATATGATGTATTTGTAAGATGTCAGCCTCAAAAACGTGTATTATTTTTGAAACATGGAATCGATATGTTTTATTCCCATCTAACTCTCTATCTTTTTTAATATTTACCTTAAGACTTTGCTAGATATTGAAACTTGTGAAGGAAAAATTTAACACGCACCAATATCAAATTGCAAAAATATACAAAGTAGAGTCGTAAAATATCACTGTATATTAAACAAATATAATAACTACCCTTTTAAATTTGGCTGTGCTGAGTTGTCTTGGGGTTGAATTAAGTTGAATATTTCCCATATGATTAGGTGAAAGCTTTAAATACCTTATTTCTTTTTTGTTTGTTTAGGTGCAATTTCTACTGGATTATAAAATGCAAGTAAGAGAGTAAATGGTATATGTTCATTGCCATGCCAATACGAATTTCACATATGAACGTTGATGCGATGGTTCATTGTCCCCAGTTTCAAACAGACGTCAGATAACCTTGGGCAAAAATTATCCCGGCTTCCAGCACAGCAAGCCCAAATGGAGAATTCTTAGGATAGCAAAAGAAGTCTCGTCCAAACCTAAAAGGTGTTTTTTATGATCGTGTTTACTCAGCTAGCAGATTTGCATTCCCAGAGGTGGGCCATTACCTTGTAGCTGAATTTTGTTGTTGCTCGGTTTTCGTGATATAAAAAAGTTTAGAAAATAAATGACATTGTCAAGACCAAGTTGAAATTGGTTTAAGGCCATTTTTTTGTACATAAGTTTCAGAACAGTTCAGACATAACTTTTCTGTTTTTTAATCTATAGTACCAACAATGACTCGTTAAACGAAGAAAGGTCATACGATGAAGTACATTATTATTTTCTGCAGAAAGTTACAGCTTATAAACGGATAAAATTGACTCAAAAGGTCTGTGATTGAAATTTTCAGATTATAAACCAATCAATAACCCTGATTGTAGGGTGATATGAAATTTGTTCACTCTCAGCGGTCATATTTGCCTAGTGCTTCGTCCTCGCGGAATGTAACCACTTCAAGTAATCCAACCACGATGTACTCCTAGCATAAATTTATAATATAAAATCAAAAACTGCCATGAATGTAAATTATTTAGCGTTGAACTTACAAAAGATACATAGAAATGAAAGTCGATAAAGCGTAAATTTCGGGGGGGGGGGGGGGCNTTGACAATGTTTTAATCTTTTTAGCTGAATAGCATTACAGTTCTTATAACAACATTAGTTTACCTTATTAAATGTAGCGAGCAATGTATGAATGCGCAAAATGATCATAACATTAAAGCCTAACCGGATAATACAAATTTAGTTCCCTGTAGCCATACTGTACGATAGCATCAAGCCGTTTTCAATTTTACAGAATACAATGTGTAACTTTTGAGAATCAAATGCGGTGGTTTTTACTAATAATATATCAACAGAAAAAAGACGTTTAAGAAATAAAACAGTCAATAAAACTGCGCTTAAGTTCATATTCGAATCACATAATCTAAAGACTAGCTATTCAGATACAATTTTGTGTATACGTGTACATGCCATTGTGAAAAAGGGATTTGTTGTGAGTGAACGAGCGAGTTGCAAATGCTATGTCCTTATAATGTGCGCAAAGAAATGTAGGTGTTGTATAAGTTATTATGCTCACAGCATTTCCTGGCATTTGGTAGCATTTTGCTAAAGGTTGGATAAATAAACCCAAATTGAAATGATGTGATTTGGAGGGAGATAATAAAATAACACTTTTGAAGAACCAAACAATTCTAACCGTTTCTTTTTTGTTCTTTTGTGAAACACACTGTTGTGTTTAACACTTTAAGTGTTTTATGATATTTCTTGAATTTATCATGTGACCTGTGATCTTTAATACATGTAATTTGTTATTTACAGTGTTTAAGAAATTGTCATACTTACAATGTGTACCCCATCCAGGGGGTTCTGTCCTGGCCTAAGTAACATCTTAATTTTCTTTAGTATACACTTTTAAAAATTGAATGGTAACATTTGGAGTTTTTTTCAAAATGAATGACAGCATAGTTTGTTTTACATGTTTTATATTCAAAATTAGGTTTTTAACCAGATTAGATTTATTTTTCAAATCCTGCTTATATTTTCTACGACATGAAAAGTTAATCAGAAATCGATTAACGAAAACGTCAAGAATTATTTTGAAACATTCAGAGAAAATAATTGAGTTATGTACGTGTTTCATATCAAGAAACGATTATCGATTTTTCAGCTAACAAATTATTTCAAATTTTATCATTTTATATCCTTAAATACATTTCGCTAGACATAAATATAAATTGTTTTCATGTCTCTTTTTCTTCTTGCTTTATCCTTATGCATTCTTTCATGGTTAACAATCATTCGTCATTTTCAAATCTCCTTACAATTTTGTATGTGATTTCCTACTTGAATTTCATGATATGTATTTCACATTTTCCAATTGTATAATACGTTGTATGTAGCCATAATAATGTTCATCGTTTGTGTGCGTTTTTTTATATTATAAAATAATATTTATTTTTTGTCAAAATGAATAGATAAAACCGCTATATATGTTTTTCAATCACAGACAACGAAATGAAAAGCGCTTCATTTTGAAGCTGTCGTTGAAATTGCCATATTTGTTTGGTTCTTTTCTAGGGGTTCTATTTTGCAACATTTTCGCAGAGACAATCGTGCCTCTAAAACTCGAAAAACTATAAAAGCGAAATTAATAGCTCATTGATCCATTCTTATTTGACCTGAAATACGGGAAGAAGAGATCCCGTAAAATTGACCATTATAGCGGATCCGCATAAAAAGCGGTTGGCTAAAAACTCTTTTCCAGCAATATGTCGAGGTAAGTTAATGAAACAGAAAATAATGTTTACATAGGGTAAAGACTTATATTTATAATATGGAACCAAATGCACACATTTTGCTCAAGTTTAATAAATATCGTATATTCATGAAAGTCATGAATATGTACGAAAACAAAGATTTGTAAAAGATATAAACCGATATCAATAAACGTTCTGTGTTACAACAACACGCAATATGTTTCAGCTAAATCATGGAGTGGATTGTGTCGATACTAATGGGAATATATAATGTTACAGTGCCCTCAACACAATAGTTAACTGGTCTCCTTATGAATGATAATGTTACTTAATCTTTAAATATTTAATCAGTCAAATATGAAAGGTCTGCATGTACATGGTTAAGAAATTCTTATATGAAGTGTACTTACCAACATGTGTTTTGAAGCCAATATGTTGATACACTGTATCTGTGGGATGCAAGATACATATTTCTTTGTTCATGCATGGCAGTGTGATTCCATGTATTATTTATATATATATATGATTTATATTTTGTTTTTTTAATTAAAAATGTTAATATATCTCATTATAGCGTTTAAGTGTAAAAGTGACATTGGATATTTATTTAATAAAGGATATGGTTCTTCTCCAAGTGCCTGCGTCTTTTATAAAGGGTAGAACAAATGTTTAGTACATGTACGTTCCTTATGAGTTTAACAAGCCACATATAAACATGATTTACAATAATCATTGTAATTTATTAACTAAATGAATATTGATAAAAAATATGGAAACATCGTCCAATCAATATCATAGCCAAGCAGGAAAAATTCGGGACAAATTGGACAAAAACGGAATAAATTCAGGCAATATCTGAAAACGCGTGTCAGCTTTGGACATTTTGACAGACCTCGGCCTTATAATTTGAACAATCTGATGAATAACCCTATACCATACAAAATATGCAACAACATTTGCACAAGAAAATTGAGCCGGTAATGAGAAGAAACAACATAAACCAATAATGTACCAAAACAAAGACATCACGAACCTGTATATTTAAAACAATTAAAGGTTAACATGAAGGCCCTCCCAAATTGGAATATGTATTCTCGACTACATAAGGCATCAGTTTTGTCTCTACCCAATACAATCATAATTCTAAGATACGAAGACTTTGTGCCTCTTATTAGGGTAGACACTGATAGATAGAGTCTACGCCAGTGTGATGTAAACAGGGAAATACCAAAATAGACGATTTTTGTTGTCAGCACATCAAAACTCTCGGACACCTAACGGTGTCGGAAGAATTCAGCGTTTTCATATAGCAGTGCACTCTGACCCAACACCAGCCATCTATCTGTCAAAGTGTCTAAGGCTGGTGTCAGGGCCATAGGACAATCGGGCTAAACCCGATTGTGCGATTTTTTAAAGTCTAGCAAGAGGATTTGCCGAGTGCTAATCTTCAAAACCCTCATTCTGAGGGTTATCGCTGTTAGTAAAAGGCATAAAACTGGCGAAAAGACTACATTTTGTATATTGAATCCACATTAGATGTCAGTGAGTTGAGTAGAAAAGCAACAGATTCATCTCCGTTGGACAAAATAATTTCAATGTTTCTTGAATAAAAGAAGTCTTAAATACATACAATGAAATATATGTAGTACTTGGCATTATCCCTTACTCAGGGGTTGTTTTTATTATTTATATAGTATTACGTAGTTGTTGCCATAGTGTCAATAAAGATCACTCAGCCATGCCGTTGCATCGCATTTCAATGCTGAAATCAAACAAAAAGTTGTACGTGAATATCGGATATTGAAATACTGTCAACATACCACAAAAAGAGACGAACATTGTGGTTTTATCTTTGATTGATCAATGCGGGCACTTCAACGTCAATAGCACCTCAATAACAAGGTTGTTTCAAAGGAATCACACATGATCTGGCTAACCTCGTGTTTCTCAAAAGACGTCTAGACATTTTTATTTGGCAATGCCATTTGCGATATCAATTTAAAACGCTGCTTATGAAGCACAGGTTGGTTTGACGCCATGGATGTCTTACGTTAATTCACTGACTACAGGCCTCCTATGGGGCGAGAAATTGTTTGTCGTCGTCCAGTGATTGGACAAATTCCAACACGACGTCATCTGACAACCGTCCGCTATGGACAGGAAACTTTGCTAAACGGCGAAATCGGCATGATGTTGTGCTCAGTGTCCCCGATTCAACTTCCTTTCTGCTGATGACATAATGTTGTTTACAAAAATGTGTTAGGCGTGATCGGTTTGGTGGTGGTGGTGGCGGCGTTATGGTTAGGAAGCCATACATCATAATTTTGAATCGAATTTCAACTTAACTGTTCCAAAAGCTGTAATTCAAAATGATAAATTCGATTCATCGAGGGTTATTGTTTAATGGACAAGGTCATCATCCATCTTTCGTCAGCATATCGATTACTCTGTTGATTGGCGACGTCCACCTGATGTTCTAAAGAGATAATAAACAGTAGGGTAAAGGTCAACGCACTAATGTATTAGGCATCTTATGTGACAGAAGGTTCCGGTCTTGGTAAAAAATTCCTCTCTGCAATCTTGGAAGATGTCATTAAAATATTGCATGCTTGTGCTTAGTTGTTTCATTGGTTTCAGTGGAACAGATAGGACACTCGCTGATAACTGGCCTTTGCGACATGAATGTCACACTCCTATAAAAATTGACAATTGAAATATCATGTCAAAAAATGAACTACACAGCCCGATACAGCTGTTTCTGTTGTATGTTGTATTTACCCTAGGTTCGTCGTGATACAGAGACAACGCATGTGGTTTGGTTAAGCCATGCTTTATTCAATTATCGTGACGTAGTACACAATACACAACAATCAGTACATACCGTTATAGTCTGTTTCATAATAGACTCGCAAAAGTCTGAATCATATAACTATGTATATATAGCTAATACTACAGTTTCGCCTTTCTAAGACTCATCTGTGATGCTAGTGGTCAAAAAGATGTAAATCAAATAAGTGACAATCGACTGTAAAGTCATCTGAGTAGTTTACATCTCCAAGGTGTCGCGTAAATAATCCTTAATTTTGTCATTAGACATTCCAAAGATGCAGAGACAATATGTGACAGTGGAACTCTTGGGTTTCGATGATTCATTATGCGAGACCAGTAAGATTCAGAGAACTTTTACCTCCCCCTACCCTCATACAGAAGGAATCTTATTGCATTTACTTAAGCATTGAACTGTTTTTGTATGCTAGCGCATTATGATTTGTTTGCTTGCAAAGCTGTGTCATTCAAATAGATCATAAATACCATACAAAAACAGTTCAATACTTATATTTACGTTTTCTCTGCCTCTTATGTTCGTTTTTAACTTATGATTTATAATTAAAATTAAAAATGCCCGCCTTATCGACAGTCCACACAATTTCGTTCTATAGTTTGAACAGCGTATTGTCGCGTGCTGATTGGCAAACAAAGTAGTACTTTGACATTTTAACAAACACTTCAAATTTATTCCACAATTTAGTATCAATACAATTGCGTATGATATGTCTATAGGGTGATTCCAGTTTTTCAATAGAAATCTGAGCTGAAAGTTAGATTTGAAATTGTTTCGATTTTCCCCCGGAACAAATTTCGCGCATGGATAAATACAGTGAACACCGTGAATGGGACCTTGACCTCCA